>NC_136019.1:3929510-3934848 GCF_048128805.1 Centroberyx gerrardi | reverse complement strand
GTCTTCAGTCCTGTCCAGACAACAGACAGCTCTCAATGAAAATTAATTGAAATGAACGGAGACAGAAAGACACAACGGATCAGTGTGGGAGCCTCTTGGAGCAGTGGGGTCAAACTGGGGTCAAACTGGGGTCAAAGAGAGCAGCGTTTACCTGCAGTCTGTGATGACCTGGTCCAGCATGTCGACCACTCTCAGCTCCACCTCCTCCAGCTCACTGCCCGCCTTCACCTGCAGCTGCACCTGCTTCAGGTTGGCCTCCTGGACACACACACAGAAAATTTTGCTTGAAAAAGTTTTGATTACGCAAATTATTGATTTGCTTGAAATAACCCAACAAGTCTTAGAGACAAACCTGATTCAGTGCATTTACATTTATAAGCAAAAACTACACACACGTGTGTGTATGTATGTGCGTGCATGTGTGCGTGTGCATATGTGTGCATCCAGTGTGTGCACACCAAGTGTGTTTGTTCCTTTAAATGCACACACACACATACAGGCAATGACTACGCTACATACAGTTTAATGATCTTAATTTGGACACACAAATTATGTTTCATTCCTGTCCTTTCTCTCTCTCTAACACATACACACACACACACACACACAGTACCTACCAGTCTGTCTATGACAGCCAGCAGCATGTTGAGGGCTTCTATCCTGGGTTTGATGTCTTCCCACTCTGAAGACAACACCACCACCGGCTTCACGTTTCCCCATGGGAGGTAGTAGTAGTGGCAGCCTGGAATACACACACACACACACACACACACACACACACATCAAATCCAACAATCTGAATCCAACGTCTAAGTTTACTGCACATGAACAACAATTTACTGTACATGTATGCCAATATATTGCACATGTATACCAATTTACCCTATATGTATACCAATTTACTGCACATGTACACAAATTTACTGCACATGTATAGCAATTTACTGCACATGTACTACAACGTGACCTATGACCTATGACCTCTGACCTACCGTCGAACACGGCCCTGCTGAACTGGGTGGTGGAGGCCAGAGGGAGGCAGGTGTAGTCGAACTTGTTGCCGTAGTTACCGATGCTGACCTCGAACTGGATGGCGTCGTCGACGTCCTGCAGGAGCGTGGCCGAGTAGAACGCCGCGAAGAGAGAGAACTTCCTCTTCCTGAGAAACTTCTGTTAGAGAGAGAGAGAGAGAGAGAGAGAAGAAGAAAGAGAGAAGTAGAGGGAGATGGAGAGAGAGAAAGGAAGAGAGAGAGATAAGGAAGGAGAGAGAGAGAAAGAGAGGAATGAAGAGAAAGTAAGAGAGAGAAGGAAGGAGAGAAACAGTGACAGAGGGATGAGGGAGAAAGATGAAGAGAAAGAGTAATGAAGGAGAGAGGGTGGAGAGAGAAGGAAAGAGAAATACAGAAATAAGAGAGGTAGACAGAGAGGGAAAGAGGGATGAAGAAAGAGAGGGATGAAGGGAGAGAAAGAATAAGGGAAAGAAGTAGAGCAGAATCGTGAGGGAACGGTGAAGAAAAAGAGAGAGAGAGAAAAAGACAAAGAAGAGATGGAGACAAGTAGAAAGGGAAGGCAAGAGAGAGAAACATGTTAAAGTTAATCTGTCCTCCCTCCCTCCATCTCTCTCTCTCTCCCTCCCTCCATCCCTCCATCCCTCTCACCTCCACCACCAGCAGGTCGTCTGATGGTATTTCTTCAGTCTTCTGCTCCAGTTTGTCCACCAGCTTCGTAGATAGTTCCAGTAAAACCCGACCGCGGTACGCCACACCTTCACCCTGATGGAGGGAGGGAGGGAGGAGAGAGAAGAGAGGGAGGAGGGAGGGAGGGAGGAGAGAGAAGAGAGGGAGGAGAGAGGGAGGAGAGAGGGAGGGAGAAGAGAGAAGAGGGAGGAGAGAGAAGAGAGGGAGGAGAGAGAAGAGAGGGAGGAGGGAGGGAGGGAGGAGAGAGGGAGGGAGAAGAGAGAAGAGAGGGAGGAGAGAGGGAGGGAGAAGAGAGGAGAGAGGGAGGAGAGAGGGAGGGAGAAGAAAGAAGAGAGGGAGGAGGGACGGAGGGAGGAGAGAGGGAGGAGGGAGGGAGGGAGAAGAGAGAAGAGAGTGAGGAGAGAGGGAGGGAGAAGAGAGAAGAGAGGGAGAAGAGAGGGATGGAGAAGAGAGAAGAGAGGGAGGAGAGAGGGAGGGAGAAGAGAGGGAGGAGAGAGGGAGGGAGGAGAGAGAAGAGAGTGAGGAGAGAGGGAGGGAGAAGAGAGAAGAGAGGGAGAAGAGAGGGAGGGAGAAGAGAGAAGAGAGGGAGGAGAGAGGGAGGGAGAAGAGAGGGAGGAGAGAGGGAGGGAGGAGATAGAAGAGAGGGAGGAGGGAGAAGAGAGGGAGGGAGGAGAGAGAAGAGAGGGAGGAGACAGGGAGGGAGAAGAGAGGAGAGAGGGAGGAGAGAGGGAGGGAGAAGAAAGAAGAGAGGGAGGAGGGACGGAGGGAGGAGAGAGGGAGGAGGGAGGGAGGGAGAAGAGAGAAGAGAGTGAGGAGAGAGGGAGGGAGAAGAGAGAAGAGAGGGAGAAGAGAGGGATGGAGAAGAGAGAAGAGAGGGAGGAGAGAGGGAGGGAGAAGAGAGGGAGGAGAGAGGGAGGGAGGAGAGAGAAGAGAGGGAGGAGGGAGAAGAGAGGGAGGGAGGAGAGAGAAGAGAGGGAGAAGAGAGGGAGGGAGAAGAGAGAAGAGAGGGAGGAGAGAGGGAGGGAGAAGAGAGGGAGGAGAGAGGGAGGGAGGAGATAGAAGAGAGGGAGGAGGGAGAAGAGAGGGAGGGAGGAGAGAGAAGAGAGGGAGGAGAGAGGGAGGGAGAAGAGAGGGAGGGAGGAGAGAGGGAGAAAGACGGAGGGACAGAGAGAGAAAGAGAGAGAGACAGAGAGAGAGAGAGGGAGGGAGACAGAGGGACACAGAGAGAGAGACAGAGAGAGAGAGAGGGAGGGAGAGGGAGGAGGGAGAAGAGAGGGAGGGAGGGAGGAGAGAGAGAGAGGGAGGAGAGAGGGAGGGAGAAGAGAGGGAGGGAGGAGAGAGGGAGGGAGAAGAGAGGGAGGGAGGAGAGAGGGAGGGAGAAGAGAGAAGAGAGGGAGGAGAGAGGGAGGGAGAAGAGAGAAGAGAGGGAGGAGGGAGGGAGGGAGGGAGAAGAGAGAAGAGAGGGAGGAGGGAGGGAGGGAGGGAGAAGAGAGAAGAGAGGGAGGAGGGAGGGAGGGAGAAGAGAGGGAGAGAGAAGAGAGGAGAGGGAGGAGAGAGGGAGGAGAGAGGGAGGGAGAAGAGAGAAGAGAGGGAGGAGAGGGAGGGAGAAGAGAGAAGAGAGGGAGGAGAGAGGGAGGGGAAGAAACAGATTATAGATAAAACACTACAGTAAACATTTTTAACATCAGTAAAAACTAACCAGTTCTGTATTAATCTAAGAGTGGAGCTGCAGCACAACTGTCTGTATTTATGACATTTTAACACTCTTTTAGACTTTTTAAAGACCATGAAGTGGCATGGAGAGCGTGAATTGCTTCTGTGTATTGACGTATTTCCGAATGAAGCAGAAAGTTAGGGCAGAAAGCATCAGTGGGAGGGGCTTATTTAAATATTAATGAGATATGGAGGAAGTGGGCGGACAGCAGTCTGCACTCGGTTGTGGAGGAATATTCCCCGCCTCCGTCGCTCGTCTGGGAAAAGAGTTTTAGGTGTTTACCGGAATTTTTTTGTCATTTTTTTGGCTTGTATTGGTGAACAGGTGAACACTAACTCCAGCCAAATCGGAAAAAAGGTTACTTTTCATTTCATGGGGTCTTTAAGGAACCGCAGACACGCTGTAAACTCACCAGCCACAGTCAAAGAGTTAGCAGCATTAGTTATTACTTCTCCATGATTTGCTACCCTAAACTGTAGGTGGTGATAGATTTTTTTTTTTTACTTTTCCGAGGTTCAGAGCTTCGTGGGGGTCGTTGAAGGCGGTGAACTCTCTCGGGCTGCCGTACAGGTTGACAAAACACGGGCCAAAGGTCGGCAGGAAGCCAAGAGTGTCGTCCACTGTACAGACACAAACAGACACAAAATGGCCGACATTATTAACAGGACAGAATGTACAAACTAATATGAAAATGCATCAAATAGCATGGAATAAGATGGAATGATTCAAATGATGTATGCTTGTCAAAACAGACTCCTAAATCACAACAGAATTTAGCAAAGATGGAGACAGACATGAGATCAAAAGGAGACAAGAATATACATCACAGAAATGATGTAAAAAAAAAAACAGTTATCCTTGAAGTGATGGAGTGTGTCACACGATGTAAAAGCGGTGCAGAGAGGATGAGAGACGTACTGCCGGAGTGGACGGTCCGAGGAGCCGAGTCATCTGAGTGCGTAGAGAGGAAGGATGGTTCAGAGTCAGAGAGAGACGTTCAGAATCAGAGAGAGACGTTCAGAGTCAGAGAGAGACGTTCAGAGTCAGAGAGAAACGTTCAGAATCAGAGAGAAACGTTCAGAATCAGAGAGAAACGTTCAGAATCAGAGAGAGACGTTCAGAGTCAGAGAGAGAAGGAAACAGATGACGCTGAACGCCACTCAAACCCAAGCAGGCGGAAAACAGAAGCGCTATGATCCACAAACTAAACTCACTGGGTGATCATGTAGCTTGTTTCAAGTTCATGTTTTGAAACAAGCTGTCTCACTGTGAAGCGAAGTGAAATTCCAGAAAAATAATTTCACTTAAAAAAAGCATGAAATGAATTCAGTGAGTCTTAATGCGATATTAAAGGTGCTGCCTCTCGCATTTTAACAAACCAATAAATCATTGCCATATTCATTTTGAGACATTAGTGTAATTACCGTAAACAAACGAGACCATCGGCGATAAAAGGAAGGGACAGGGGAGAGCAATCTTCTCCACCATGCTCTCATTTGTTTACGGTAATTATACCAAAGTATGACTTAGATTATTGTTTAAAAATGCTACATGTAACACCTTTAAATGCCTTTTTAGGCTTGTAGTTTCTTGCACACACCAACACAACCACTGAAACTGCAAAACCCTGACCCCAATAAATACCATTTTATCTTTCTCTCTTTGTATGGGAGACAATGTCATGTCTCTGACATTTAATTTAACATACACACCTCGCAAAACATGACTTAAGACCTTTTCTGAATTGTTTGGGTCCACCGGTAAATTTGACGTACACATAATCCAACAAACGGCACTTAGTTCAATAAGATTTCAACATTTGTGACTGGTTTGTCTGTTATTTCTTTGATTTCCAGCACCAAAATCCTTTGTGGGGAGTGGTAGAGTCAGAGTGTTTCAGTTTTTAAAGTTGATGTAAGAATTTGGA
>NC_136019.1:3897010-3924510 GCF_048128805.1 Centroberyx gerrardi | reverse complement strand
ATTCACATGGCTTTACATATACTGTGTATTGTATGTCCAACATTCAATAACCTATAGCATTAGCATCAGTACACATAATCTTATTTGAAGACTGAACAAGTGACAGCTAAGGACGGCAGCTTGCCTTGAATTCACCGATCACAGCATCCGTTCTGAGCGAGCGAGAGTCACACACCTGTCAGAGGGAGAGAGAGAGAGATTTAACATTTTATCCAGAGCCATTTACAAACCTAGATCAGCAATATTATAAAATCCAATAGTAATGAGTGCAGTAATACTCTGAAGAAAAGGAATATCCCTCTGTCTCCTAGAGAGGATCATGAAGTGTTCAGTATAGATATAAGCTTTTTTTTCCAACAAGAATGGAGCATAACAGAAAGAAAAGAGAGAAATCGTGAAATTATTAAAGTCACACTGAACAGACTTAAGTAAAGACAGAAGGTCAAACTCACAGTGATGAAGATCGGTTCGTCAAACAAGTCTGATGGAGTCTCAAAGAAGTTGAGGAAGAACGTCTGTCGCACAGAGAAACAAGACAAATGTCATAACAAGCTAGACATGCAACAAAAAGAAGTTGCAGTTTGGATTAGGGCCTAACAGATATATCGACACTTATACTGACTTATATTGACACCCATATTGATATCGGCATATATTTCACATATCAAATTAACACCAAATAAATGAGTATTCTTGTGACAAAGGGATCTGCAAGCATCTTTTGGAGCAGTTGGGGGTTAAAGAAGCAACAAGTCAGATTTTTACTGCCGCAGAAAAACAAAATAACCATGATACTGCAGGGGATTTATAGATTTGTTGATCAATACCAATAACTCAACCATTACTTCACAAGGTGCAGAGAGATTTCTGGCTTTTAAAACTCACTTTCTGGCCCGGGACAAAAACTACCCGCCCATTGGAGTTTAAAGAAACTCCCATTTCCCATCTATCTTTTTAAGTCATGAAGGCAGTCAGATACTGAAGAATATGTCTGTTTACCTCATCAAACATCGGGTTGTTTCCCTTCCTGATGCGGGTCCTCTTGGTCTGCCCGGCTACCGTTACCTTGACGACGGGCTTGATGTTGATGCCCGGCAACTGTCGGCCCTCGATGACCCGCACACGAACCTGGACAGGAGGACAGATGGGTAGACACATGTAGTTAGATGAATATTCAATAAAATTCAATGCATACAAAAGTAATAAATAATCTCTCCAGTCACTCTCAACTGTATAGAATCTAAAAATGACAGTTTATCGCTCAAGATATAAAAAACATACATCCTAATAATTTGTCCAGAAATGGCTTACGACAACGCTTTTTTAACTTTCCCTCCATGCAAGCAATAGTTTTGTCAGAGAATGTGCCATTTTTTTTTTTTTCAAAATGGTGGGTGTCTCATTTTGGAAAGAAACTCCTCAAATCAAGAAATCCCATAAAAATAATCAGCATATAAAATAAATCCAACCTAATCCTATGTTGAAGTGACACATTTTATTAACGAGTAGAAGTCAGTATAAGTAGAAGCCAACAGATGTAAACAAAGGCCTCTGTCTTTTCTGTTCAGTTTTGTATATTATGTTGTTTTCTGTCTACTCAGTGTTACATGTCCATGTACGTACAGTAGTAGTTTCTATTCTATTCTATTCTATTCTATTATTCTATTCACTTCTATTTAGTGTGTTCCCAGTGTAACAGCTCAAACTCACCACACAGTGGCACTGTGACTAAACATTGGTTTCAGTACATAACGATCAGCATAATGATCATCAGAGAGTATTTTTCTTTTCTTTTCTTTTTTAAATTTTATTTATTTATTTTATTTTTTAAGATTTTTTTTGGGGGCATTTTTGTCTTCATTGGGTAGTTCAAAGTGACAGGAAAGAGAGACAGGAGGGATTTGGAGACAGAGGGAGATGACATGTCCCAAAGGTCCCAGGCCGGATTTGAACCAGTCTTTTTTCTATCACTTCTCTCATAAGAAGGTTATCAGGGCGCTGAGGCTTTGACCCTTGAACTCCACACTGTTGGTTGATAAAGGAACTGAAGCTCATTCCTCTGTTCTGCTCATTGTAAGTTGCTCCGGATGAGAGCGTGAAACCAAATGCCTAAAATGTAAATGTTAAAAAGCTGCTAATGAAGGAGGAAAGCAGGATGAGCCGTCCACTCAGGCCTTGAAAACTGTACTGTCTCTCTCTCATCTCTTAAAGGAGTACACCAAGTTTTGAGAGTTTGGCCCATTGGTCAGTTTACCTAATATATGACGAGAGGACTGGCACCAAAATCATCTCTGTGTCTCTGATTTATCTTCATACTTGGATAATGCTAATCACCTACAATGACTTAACACACTGTATGCTAAAGCGTTAGCATGCGCAGCAGACAGAGATACCAGAGACACAGAGATGACTTTGGTGCCAGTCGTCCTAATTAAATAATAATAATAAAGCACCTGAGTGTCTGAACCAGAGAAGGAAGTTGACTGGAATCCAAACTCCCATTTTACCTTGATTCAATTCAATTAAATGTTGATTTAATTTGATTTGAACACACGCACCTGTATGTCCTGTGGTTTGTTAGGCAGGGGTTTGGCCTGACTGCTGGCTCCCCTCCTCCTCTTCTTCAGCCCTCCGTGGGTGTTGTAGGAGGGGGGGGAGCGTTTGGGGGTCTGGGCGGTGGGGGTCTCCTGGCCCGGGGGCCCCTGGGGGCCGACGATCACCATGGAGCGTCCGTCGTCGGGCCCCTGGTCCTCCGTGGGCTCCAGCATCAGCATGCTCTCCGTATCGTCCTCCCCCATGGTGTCCAGAGAGATCACTGGGTAGAGAGATCGATACTGTGACCAAATGTGATGCAAGCTGAAATTCCTTTTCAAAGACTTCTAGAGTGCGTTTACAGATTGGAATAGTTATGTTGAATTGGAATAGTAGTATCAAATGTTTAGATATTACACTTGGTATTGAAGTCAAAATTCTGATAGGACAATAGGAGATACTTCAGATTTGAATTTTGGTTATACAAATATTTTTTGGAGGCAGGGCTGCTGTGGAGGCAGAAATAATCTGGTTTTTCAGGGCGCAAGTTAGCTAACTGGCAAACTTGAATGTCAAAGAAGGAACTCTAGTCAAAATATAAATGAAAAATATAGCAGTGACTTCTTCTCATGATGTTGAAGGTCAGCTAGCTAACTGGATAGATTGCATTTTTCCAGTTAATAGCAAGAGGCAGTTAGCTAACTTGCACTCTGAAAAACTGTGGGTCTTTGGCTCCGCCAATTGTGGTTTAACTCAACCAGGGTTAGATTGGTTGAGATTATTTCTGCCTCCAAGAAATGTTTGTATAAAAACTCCAATCTGCTAGGACAGATAGGAATGAGAGTGGTGTAATATGTCAGTAGTGTGATAGATTTAAATTGTGATCAATTTCTGTTGCTGTCTTTCATTCAGGATTGTCTTTTATAATCAATACATTTTATTTGTATAGCACTTTTCGAAATACACAAAAACACTTAAATACTCAAATACTCAAAGATGTTATTCTAAATTTTTTTAACTTCATTCAGCAACACATGTCTAACATCATACAAGCCCATTGAATTGAACTGAAAATTAATGGAAAGAAAGAGAGACAAAGAAAGAGAGAGGAGTTCAGTCTGTTGGTGTCTCTCTTCTTCCATGGTGTCTAGAGAGATCACTGGGTGGACGGAGAGGGACAGAACCATAGATAGATCTAAGATGAATTGATAGATTGATTGATAGATAGATAGATAGATAGATAGATAGATAGATAGATAGATAGATAGTATTACTTGTGATAGTGTCCAGCTCCACACCGGGGTTGTTGTGCTGCAGGGCCTCAGGCTGGGGAGGAGGCTGGAAGATAGGAGCCGCTCCTGGGGGAGGGATGTAGGAGACCTGCAGGGTCAGCGTGGCCTAGAGGAGAAAACATGTTGATATGACTTGAATTAAACAGACGATTAGACTTTAATGTGATGGGTGTGACATATTAAACTATATGATGAGCGTTAAGTTGGTAAGGTGAGAGATCCTGAGGAGGAGATGCACAGCAAGGAAACCTGCAGGCTATGTGGCCTCGTGGAGAAGATATGTAAAATAGATTATAATAATATTCAATGCATATTATCATAAAGGAAGGTTATATGGGGAAAACAAGGGCTACTGGGTGGGGGGGGGGAACACACTGGTGGCTGAACCCCAATGTTGTGTCTCGTTTAAATGTTTAAGAGGGATATGAGATGAAACGAATTCCTAATTATTGTGTGAAAGTATCCTGTTTTCTCTGGACAGGATTGCTGTGTTTCCAAGGTTACTGACACAGTAAACTGTCTTGTCTTTAGCCCTAGTCTCTACTCCAAAACACTCTGAGTTGTAGCTTGAGAAGAGTCAGCTCAGTTAACCTGAACAAACTGTTAGCTAGCTAACTAGCCAGCAAACACACTGAATAATGTGAACATGCTAACGCTAGCTGCTACTAGCTACGTTAGCTAGTGTGCTAATCAGATGTGTTAACAACAAGACAGTTAGATACTATGGTTAGCTATTAGCGATCAGATGTACTAGTGATTAAATGATCAGTTCCCAGTCAGAAACCGCACAGAAATTAACCGTCTATTCAATTCTCTTGACGTTGTATCAAGTTGTACATTTAGCAACAGGAGCTGAGGACCTCCAAGATGGCCGCCAGAGGGTGAGTTATTTCACCTGAAAGTGCTCTATACTGTGAAAGCAGCACTGTAGCTGGTATGTGTTTGAGGTGGAGGCAAGGTGCCCAGTTTCCTTTAACAGGAAAAAGCAGCTTAAGTGATCAGCTGTGATGTTTCTGTAAACGAAGATATCATGGTCTGTGTGTACAGAAGACACATTCTCCGGCTCTGGGCTGCTGGATCATAACAATATTTAAATAAGAACAGCAACTACTCCCCATCTTCCATCGTGGGATGAAAACTCTCTCTCTCTCTCTTGAAGAAACACCTCTCGTTTCCCTCTATCCACTGAATCTCCTCTCCCCATATCTTCCCTTACTAAAAAGTCACATGTGAAAACCCAGCTGTGAATTCAAAGCACATAATTTCCTTTTTGGACATGTTGGTTTTGTATGTGAACATGTGAAATCTCCCATGTGAAAATGACACTTTCACCTGGGAATTGTCTCTTTGTATTTTTCACCCTATTAAATGAAATTTTCAAATGTGATGTCATATGTGATGTCAGAATACAACGTGAAAAAAAATTGTTCACATATGAAAACCAACAAGTCCAAAAATCACATGTGCTTTGAATTCACGGGTGGGTGACTTTTTTCACTCTCTTCTAGCATTAGTGATCTAGGAATTGAAGCTTATCCTACTGTTGCACTCATTGTAATTCATTCTGGATAAATACCTAAAATGTAAAATATAAATGTAGCTTTACAGTAAGATGGAGGTCAGGAGAATGAAGTGTGTTGTAACAAAACCCTGTCAGGGAAATGGTGAAAGAATTCCTTGTTGATCAAAGGAGCAAAAAATGTACATAATTAATGTTGTAGACACACACACATATGCAAGTATGAAGGCACACACACACACACACACACACACACAAACACACATACACACGCTGTACCTACTGTAAGATAAACACAGGCTCTTTCATTCTTAACCTCTGACACCGCAAACTGACTGTGGTCCTTCCCTGTGTGTGTGTGTGTGCGTGTGTGTGTGTGTGTGTGTGTGTGTGACATCAATCAGGTCCACTCTGACACTGAGAGGAAGACAGTGTTTTGGGTTCAGGAAATGAGGATGGGAAACACAAAGACGTTTCATCTGCTGCTGCTGAAAACAGCAGACTACTGTGGGTGTGGCACACCGAGGTGTGTGTGTGTGTGTGTGTGTGTGTGTGTGTGTGTGCGTGTGTGTGTGTGTGTGTGTGCGTGTGTGTGTATGTTTCACAAGAAGTGTGTATTTTCCGCTCCGCATAGCCAGGAGGGAAAGAGGTTATGTAGGTGTGATAAACAGAGAAAGTGAGAAAGAGCCAAAAAATGACATGAGAAAGACAGAGATCGAGATACAAAAAGAGAGAGAGAGAGAGAGAGAGAGAGAGAGAGAGAGAGAGAGAGAGAGATGAGGATGACAAATGAGATGAAAAGACAGTGAGTCAGTTTGAGAGTGAGACAGTAACTTGGAGAGAGACAGACGGAGACAGAGTGATACTCCTGAACAGTGTTACTTTGAAAATCTAGTTTTACAAGTTTTACATTGGAAGAAGTCGAACTACAGCAAAGCGAACCTCAAGAGAAACAGAGTTAACTAAAGTTACACAGAGAAAGTGGTTCTGCATCTATATCATGTAATACAAAATCACATGACTGCAAACGGATTAGGTAGCTGGATACAGTGAGTGTATTATCTGGCCGGTCAGGATGAAAGACAGGAGGAGGGCAGGGAGGTAGAATTCAATATACTGGTTAAAAATAGATAAAGGATGAAAAAATGTGATTTCCTTCATTTCTTTTATAGCTAAAAGCAGCTGGTATTTGCAGTAGAAGACAGTGGAGCGCAAACTTCCGCCAACTCTCCAACTTCAAAGCTGCAGGCTCCGTAACAGTTTATGTTTGTTTATCTTTTGTCTTCCGTGTTTGATTTTCTGACAAAATGGCACATGAATGCAACGCTGCCGACTGGGAAGTTCCCAGATGTCGGACTCTCCCAGCAGAACATAAACGCAGCATAATAGTTGGGGCTGAAAAATGAAAATCGCCTCAATTCCCAGATCTGGATCACTACCAAAATCAACCGATCCACCAAATTTCAGCACCAAATCTGTTACTTTTTGAGAGATCTTGCTAACAAGAGAGAGAGGGCGAGAGAGAGAGAGATAGAGAGAGAGAGAGAGAGAGATAGAGAGAGAGAGAGAGAGAGAGAGAGAGATAGAGAGATTGTTATTATAGTTTTATAATAAAATATCCAGGAGTCTCTCTCTCTTTTAAAGCCCAGATAGGAAACACAGAGTGACTTATGATGTGTGTGTGTGTGTGTGTGTGTGTGTGTGTGTGTGTGTGTGTGTGTGTGTGTGTGCGTCTCTCACCCCGGTGTTGTTTCTCTTGGTGTCCAGCAGGGAGACGGTGAAGGAGGCGGCCAGGTTGGGAGAGTTGAGGACGTCCCTGAGAGCCACCCTGCTCTCCCCCAGGAACCTGCACACACACACACACACACACACACACACACACACACTAGTTAGACAGCTGACAGTGACCTTAGCAATACAATATTCTCTAATTGTATGTGCCAATACGTAGTGTGTAAAATAAAAAAATATTATTATTGACAGCATTAACATTTGTCATTTTGTGGACACTTTAATCCATAACACCTTACAGTGCCATGAGTGAATGTAGTTTTGTTGGCCCTGGTGTGGACTGAACCCTTCAGCCTTTTTCATACACACCACCAAAGAGTAGAAGAAGAAGAGTAGAAGAAGAGTGTTTGGCCAATCAAAACATGATAGGTTTAGTGATGTAGTCAAATGTAGGCAGAAGAATAGGAATAGAACACAGAACTACAACTGAGGTTAATTCTGTGGATTTTCTCACATTTTCTAACATTCAAGTACAAGCGCACACACACACACACTCACACAAAACTCAAAAACGAAACACCCTATTCATCCTGTTATCTATTTATCCATCCATCCATCCATCCATCCATCCATCCATCGAACCGGTCCTGACCAACATACAGTACATTTTGTGTTTATGTTTTATCCATCCTACTGTTCTCCCTCCCTCTTTACATGCACATACATGCAAAATGCATGTGATGTAAAGAACTCTATATCTCCGTTAGAGTCTTAATTATTTTATGTACAAGCTTGGGTCTGGCAACTTTGTTCCTCACCTGTTTTTTTGTGTGAAAAAAGGAAGATTTTATTTTTAAAAAAACTGTCCTAACCATGCTGTGTTAGTACCATGCTGAACCCCATTGAGCTGCACAGGGAATCAAACCTCTGACCACAGCAGTGTTAGCACCATGCTCCGCCCATTCAGCTATAAAGGACAACATCACTTTTACCATCACTTCATATTTCATTCATTACACCCAAAGAACGAATTGGGAAAGCAAAGCAGAATAGAATTTAACCACAGAAAAGGATGATTATAGAAGTGTTAGTTGCTATGGTGACAACACAAGTCTGGACATTAAGGCTGTAAAGTCTGTCACACTGTGAGAACTGAGCAGATGAGTCTGTTAGCAAACTGTCAAAACTCAACTGGAAGCTAACGTTAGCGACGAGGCTAACGTAGCTTCATCACAGACTGTACTTCTCTCTCTAGCTCTTCTAGTCAACATTAGCATGTTAGCAATCCATGGCAGCAAGGAGACAGAGAAGCTGCTTTGGTTCTTTGCTGTAAAACCTCTCAGCTCAGTGACTTGCTGTGAGTCTCTTTATACAGAAGCTAGGTTCACATCAAAATGGCCGCCACTCGGACCAAGTTGGAACGTTGATTTGAACGGGAATGACCGTTCTATTCATTCAAGTTCTGTGAGTTGAACTAATTACGAAGTAGTAGATGAAGTGATTGCTCAAGGACACTTCAGCTAGGTAGATTTTTGCTGACACCGGGGCTTGAACGTGGGTTTTCCAAGTTAAAGGATGGTGTGTCTACTCACCACACCACCATGCTACCACTGTTATTGAATGGAAAACAGTAGAAGAAGAGTGTTTGGCCAATTAAAACACGATAGATTTAGTGATACAGTAAAATGTAGACGGAAGAAGAATAGGAATAGAACACAACTGCAGCTGAGGTTGATTGGACCATTGTGATCGGTGCGATAACCAATCGCTATTCCGTTCCAATCAAGAAGTAACCCATTGTGTTCTAGAGTCGCACAGCAGTTCGCGTTCCGGAACGGCCGTTTCCGACGGCGACGAGGAGCCGCATTCCCTGGATTCCGAAGCCTCCTGCGTCCATTGTGGTTTTGTGAGTGTGATTATTCCGCCAGGCCTCGCTCCCGCTCCGCAGTACAAAACAACACTGAGCAGAGCTGGACTGCAGCCAGCTGCCTCAGATAGACACAGAGAGACTTGCTGTGTGTTGGGATGGGAAGGGTTCTGGTTATCACTTTTTAAAAAGGGGTAACTTTAGGGTTAAGGCTGAGGATGTAGTGGAGGGTAAACACACCAAAACACACTGTGTAATAGGGTTTACCCACATTTTTGGCCCTGACATGAATCTTCATGAGGTAAATTCATAGTACACATCATGATAAGTAGTATCAAACTGATGTAAGTTATACTGTATGAGGATAGGGTCTTTAAAGAGGGAAAGGTATGAACATAATCTCAAGACAGACATATGATTATGGATTATACACTTATCAGCCACTTTATTAGGTACACCTATCTAGTCCCGGATGGTCATCTGTTGCTATAGCAACATCTATCATAAGGTGCCAACAACGTGTGTGTTGTGAGATGCCCTTCTGCACAGCACTGTTGTACAGACTGTCATTGGAGCATTTGTGGCCTTTCTGTTAGCTTGAACCAGTCTGTCCACTCTCCTCTGACCTCTGACCTCTCTCATTAACAAGCTGTTTTTTTCTGTAAACTCTACAGACTGTAGTGTGAAAAATCCCAGGAGGGCAGCAGCTTGTTTCTGAGCTGCTGAACCAACAGTCAGACCGCTCAAAGTCTCTTAGATCACGCATCTCACCCATTCTGATGTTTGGTCGAACAAAAAACGAAACCACTTCACCCTGTCTGCATGCTTTATATATTGAGTGGCTGTCATGTGATTGGCTGTTTGGAGGAGCAGGGTAGTTGCGTTAACGAGCAGATGTACCTAATAAAGTGGCCAGTGAGTGTATTTTGGGCATAATGAAGTGAATAAATTGACAAAATACAGAATAGGTCTACATAAACAAATAAGGCTAAACAAACCCACTGCTTGACTCAAGAACAAACCCAGTGTTTGACGTTTGGTCCGCACGCACCGTGAGAAAACTGACGAATCAATCAATCAATCAATCAACAAATCAATCAATGAATGGGTGGAAATATGAAGGAATAAGAACTCAATGACCACAATGAAAGGATGACCCCAATTCTTTAAAGCCCCTTCCCTAAGCTTGTCATCTTGATGGAGCGGACCGGTCCAAAAATAACCATCTGAAGGGGTGTTTCCCCCCTCGGCTTCTTAAAACAAACAACATGAGCCAGACGCCGCGCCCCTGTCTGTGCCCTGAGGTGGTCCGGCCCGTCCTCCCCGTCCCAACCCTGACAATGCTACGCTCTTTATCTCACTTCCTGTATTCTGACCTATGGGAAGGAATGATGGGTATTCCCCTCCTTCTCTTGACTGGCTGGACGAGCGTTCCCATGGCAGCAGCGTTACTATTCTGGGGTGGAAGTTAGTTGGAATATCCAAACCCATATTCATTCATTTGGAAAAGTTCTTGATAAAGGTTTTACTTTTTCCACTGAAGTCATTTAGCTGATGCTCTCATCTCTATGAACCAGTAATCCTTTGACCTTATATTTTCATTAATTTACATGAATTCATGCAAAATCCCCTTAAAATTAATTAAGGGATTTATTAATGGAGGAGATCCCATCAAAACCTCATTAAACTCCCCCCTTTATCTTGACTCCTGACTTTCTAATTCAATGAAAAATTCAGGGAGGAACTTTCCATTAATTTCCACTTAATAACCCTGTAAACCTGCACAAAAGGCATGAAAAATCCCTTAATTACTAGTGTCTCTGTGAATCAACCCATGAATAAATCCCTTATAAACCCATGATACTAACCTTAATTTTTTAAAGCTATGTTATGTTTAACGGATAATTAATGTTTATGTAATGGAGAAATTAAGGACAGTTCAGGGATAAAATTAAGGGGTTTGGTTAAGCACCAAAATGCCGGTGAAATGGCAGATAAATCAACTAACTTTTGGAGATAATAACTCTAATTTGGATTCCTGAGTTATATACAGTCTTTGGTCTTTGGTCCTCTTCTCAAGCTTTGTCCCTGCTGGCCACCGTACGCTCTCTCTGACCGTGAGCCAATCAGATCAAAGCAAAACAATGTCTCTGCATCAAACAGGCTCCTGATTGGCCGCCTGTTACGCCGCTCTACACACAGCGGTAGCGTCTAAACTTCTGTTTCTCCGCTGCTTGGATGGTAAACTAGCCGAATATTAGTTAATAACAGTTAGTTAATAATATGTTAAAATATTCTAACACGCCAAAACGCTCTCTTGTAATTTTTAATTCACTTTTGAATTCTGTTGCACTTTGATGAATTGATCCACTGTATAAGTGAGTGAGCAAGTTTCAAATTAAACACACAGTAATTGATTCAACACAGGAAATATCACTGAAAACGGGTAATTTGACATATTTCTATGAAAAATGTACATTCATTATTTGTGGCAGGTAATTTCACACACACACACACACACACATACACACACACACAGCGGTCAGTACCTGTTCCTCCCCATCTTCTCATGGTCTTTGACGACACAGTGAAGCTCTGCTCCTGAGTCCAGAGGGATTCCCTTCAGATCCCATTCAAAACCCTGACAGAGAAGAGAGACAAGTCAAGAGACTATCTACAGCTGTGGTGTATATTACATAGATCACATTCAAAATAATTACGCAGTTATCTCTTGTCCTGGAATTTTACATTTTGTAAACTGCTTTGACTGCTTTGTTTAGCAGTCAAGACGAGTAACTGGAATTGTGAATGGAAGGGAAAAGAGAAAGAGAGAGATATGTAGTGCAGATGGGAGCTTGTGAGAGCAAATCACAACAGTAAATTGTATTTAATTCACAGTGCGGAGGTTCAGGTAAAAGCCAAAAAATAGAGGAACCACCAACAGAAAGTGTCTTAAAGCTGCAGCAGGTGATTTTGAACATTGGCCCCAAAATGGCTGCGAGAGGTAACCGTTTGAATTTTGAGGACTTTAGTATTCAATCAATTAGCAAGGACGGGACGCTCTTCTCTACTGCAGACCGCTTTGTGATTTAGGATGATAAGACAGGCGGATTTTTACATTAAAAATCTCATCTAGTGCTTCATCATTTTAGGGACCAAACCTGTGAGGAGGCACCTGCTTTCAATAAACCTTTTATCCCTCATTTACTCAAGTGTTGCTTTTATTTAGTCAGTTCCCTCCCTGTTGGGTGAGTAGCCTTCAGGACATACCTCGTTCCAAACGGGGTTAGGGTTGTTCTTGATGACTTTTGTCTTCTTCTTGGACCCTGAAGAAGATGGAGAGAGGACAATTATTAGTTCTTGCTCAGTGTAGTAAATCCCTTTAAACCAAAAAAACAAAATCCACCTTGGTGCCAAACTACTAGTAGACCTATTGTAAATACATTTCTAATACTTAGCTCAGCAAGTTGTGTTGTGGGTCTAATTCAACCAAACATCTATGAAGTCCACTTCATAACCTCAATGACATATTACGTCTATCCAAACCATGACCACCTCACACACACCTAACACACACACACACACACACACATTCCTTTAATGCTCCTTAGCATCGATTCTGCAAGTGTCTGAACTCAGCTTGTTGTGGTGTGGCTGTAGATCCAGTCAGTAACGTTCTCAGTAAAAGTGAATAGTGTGATCAGGTTAGCTAGCTAACAAGCTGACATTATCTAAACACTGAATCAATCAGATGGATCAGTGATGAAATGATCAGTTCAGTCAGAAACAGACAGAAATGAACCGTCTGTTCAGTTCAGTAGAAACACAACGGCCGCTTCACCTGACAGCCTTCTACTGGAGGGACGCCACACACCCTGAGCATGATGGGATGTTAATCGCTTCATATAGAGACCAAACCTGTGAGGAAGCAGCTGCTTTCAATATACTTTGAATCCCTCATTTCGTTAAAGTCGAAATGAAACGGCATTTCGAGAGCATCTAACTTCCGTATCGTGACGTATTTCCGAGTGAAACAGGAAAGACAGGCGGGACGTAACGTTGGGAGGAATTTGATTTGAACGTTGAAAAGTGGGCGTGTCATAACACCCGAAGACACACCGAAGTACCGTGCTGTTGCTAGCTAGCTAACTAATGAATCTTAGCCTCTTAGCTCTGTGCGCTAAAAGTTGAAGATTGATTGATGGGTGGATGTCATGATATTATTGGTTGAAATTAGTTACGGGCATGCTTACGTAAGCACACGGCATATTTTGTTTTACAGGAAGAAAACATGATTGAATTTTGATATAAGAACACAAAGAAATTGATTTTTGGTATTTTTTTTGGCATATATTGTTAAATAGGTGCACAATATGACCGGGGATGTGATCTAAAAGGGTTAAAAAGGCATTTTTCATTTCATCTCGTCTTTAAGTGTTGCTTTTATTTTGGCAGTTACTTGTATCTATGATCCACTAATAACAGGTAATGCAACTTTACTCTGTTCAGTCTCATACACAGAATGAGTCATCAAGCTGAAGAAATGAAAGCAACCTCACAACCAGTAGACCTTTCAAGCACACACACACACACACACACAGTAGTCTAAATACGCTGTTCCCAAATGGCATCAGACAATAGCATAAAAATATGCACATGATGGTACGTTGTTTGCGTGTGTGTGTGTGTGTGTGTACGTGGGTGTGTGTGATCCTTCTGTGACTTCCTGTAACATGGAGTTCTGAACTCTGATTTCCTGTCTGTCGGGCATTCTGACAGGAAGTAGGAAGTGGGATCGACCAATAAACTGCCAGGACTCATCGACTACTGAAGAGCTCTTATCAACAGAACACAACACACTCATGCACACACACACACACACACACACACACACACACACACACACAAAAGACTGTCAGTATAGCGGCATTGGACACAATTCTCAATATTTCCATTCATTCTTATTTGAAAGAGGAACCAACATGCTAACATATGCACATACACACTCAAGCAGACACACACACACACACACACACACACACAGGTTGAGATGTTCTTTCCAGATGAAGGGAAACAGAGACAATGACTATTGTTTTATTTTAGCAGCTACTCATCCATTTCCATTGGACAATAACAGACTGGAATAAATTATAGGAAACATGAGTGAAAAAATAAATCTTTCAAATCAGAGGAAGATCAAAGAGTTTCGTCCCGTTTGGAGATGAGAGTTTAACAAATGATTTTCCCTTTGGGTTGCTGTGGAAGGACTTTAGTTTCCCTTTACTCAACAACAAAACCACTTCTTGATTGGAAATCCAATCAAGAAGTGATGACCGACCGGCGGCTTTGATCAGCTGAAACAAAGCTGCACACACACACACTCACACACACACACACACACACACACACACACACACACACACACACACACACACACACACACACACACTCACACTCACACACACACACACACAAAAAAAGCACATGTGAAAACCTGTGAAAAATGTGAACATGTGCTTTCTGAACATGTTGGTTTTCACATGTGAACAATTTTTCTCGCATTGTATTCCGACGTCAGGTGATTTCTGATTTTTTTTTTTTTACTTCTGATGTAAAATTATAAAATTCAGTTTCTAGATGAAGCGTCCCTTTTTTCCCACATGTGAACTTTTTCTTTCACATGTCCACCTGCTGTTAGATCTGTCAGTATTTGTGTCACGTGTGTAAACTTCTTTTCACCTGCAAACAGACAATTTGCAGGTGAAAACGTCACTGGGAAATTTCACATGTTCACGTATGAAAATCAAAAATGTTTCCAAAAAGCACATGTGGGTTTTCACATGTGACTCTTTTGCACACACACACACACACACACACACACACACACACACACACACACACACACTGCACTGCTAACACTGAGTATGCTTCTTTGAAAGCAAATCTCAGCTCCTGAGTGTCGATGCAACTTGATTAATGTTCCATAGAATTATTGATCAATTATTATTTTGTCCACGTTTGGTTTGATATTTGAGTACACAACTGTTGGGCTCCAGATTCAAGCCTTTACTACACGTATTCCAAATGTGCACACACACACACACACACACACACACACACACACACACACACACACACATTCTTCTCTGTATGCACACCCAGAGAAAAGGTTGTTTTCTTTCCTGTTTTCCCCACAGTCATCACCCAATGTGAGAACACAGACACACACACCCATCCACCCACCCACACACACACACACACACACACACACACACACATACCTACGTAAGTGTACCTCCGTTCTTGGAAGATATCTTCAAAAACACCTCCACCCTTCCACAAAGGGTCGAGAGGGTACGTGGTGTGTGTGTGTGTGTGTGTGTGTGTGTGTGTGTGTGTGTGTGTGTGTGTGTGTGTGAACTGACTAACCCTTTCTTACATGCCTCCCTCTTAAATCTCCCAGGAGTTGATATCTGAGTGAGTTGGTGTCTCAGAGACAGGAAGTGGCACAGTGTTTACTTCCTGGTTGGTTCAGTTTGGCACAAGACAGGAATAGACCAGACTGAGACCTGCAGGGCTGCGAGAGACGTATGGGAAGGCTAAGTTTAGACCTGGGCTGTGTGTGTGTGTGTGTGTGTGTGTGTGTGTGTGTGTGTGTGTGTGTGTGTGTGTGTGTGTTACTAAACCTGTGGCGACCAGTTTGAGTTTCAGAACGACAAAGTGAGCGGCCTTTTCAAATTTTGGTTTAAGGCTCAGGTTTTGGTTTTGGTTTAAACTTAAATCCAAAGCCACTTAGCAGGTTAGGTAGGCAGAACTTGTCTTGACTCTATCCAAACATTTATTTATAATTCCACTTCTTATAATTGGCGACTCACAAATCTAAGGAAAGTCGGAGATCAGGATAACGTGTCTTGGTAACTTATTAGCGAACTAAATTTCTTCTACATGCAAGTCGTCAATTTTCATCCACACTGATAATTCTTCTGAGCTTCTCCCAGACAAGAATCCACTTGAAAAGATCTGACCTGTCTGTTCTAAATTATTCTTAATTACACATTTCGTTAAATTACGTGACGGTGTTACGGTCAAAAAACCTTTTTGTTCCACAGCTCCTGCTAACCTAGTCGACACGTTTTTCTATCTAGGAACCTTCCAGAGGCTCGACGTTGTTGCACATGCACAGCAGTTCAAATGCTACAAATAATAAAGCAAAAATCTACCATATGATGCACATGGCTAAACTGTATCTAATTATTAAAATAACAATGCTCATTAACAATAAAAGGCATTACCATAACAACATAATACAGAAAGTTCAGCACTCTTAGATATAAATATAAACGTCATTCTACATTATTAGGAATCGGCTTTGGCTCTTACAACTGGGTAGTTAGCATGAGCAGCGATAAAAATGGCGATGACGCGGCAAAAAAGCCACACCTACAAAGTGCGGTACAAGTGTGAACCCTGTTCAATTTCTATGGGCAAAACAATAAATCGACAACAGCAAGATCTTTAAAATGTTTTTTCTTGAAGCCTCAAAATGCAACACGACTCCTCTCTTGAACGTTTGACGTTTGCACGGAAGTTTGCTAGCTTGTTAGCATTTAGTGACTTCCAGAAAATAAACATTTTAACAATAATGCAGTTCTTTGTAACCGTGAAAAGGCAACGACAAATTACTTACACCAAATACGTGTCACATAAATTATAAGAACACAGAAAATGTTGAAAAGAGAAACTCAAACTGCAGCAAACGGAAAATCCAAGCCCCGCCCACACTGTTTGATTGACAGGGGAAGGTGACAAAGATGCAGACTGAATCCCCCTTATTACCACTTTAAGTCAGTCTGTAGTGGTTAAGATTATGATTATGAACTCCTCACAGGTATCGTGTGTGTGTGTGTGTGTGTGTGTGTGTGTGTGTGTGTGTGTGTGTGTGTGTGTCCAGCCTATATTTAGCAGAGGTCGGGGCTGAGGCAGGGGAAGCTGAGAGCGGGTTGCCAGTTTTTATTTCTGTTTTTAACACAGAACAACACTTGTCTCTCCAACAACAACACTCAGGCCGGAAATCCTCTCTGCAGCACACACACACACACACACACACACACACACACACACACACACATCCAAACATACACAGGTAAACACACACACATACATTGGAACACACACGTGCAAACAGACACCCATACACAGCTGAGTAAACCAATTATATTTCTGCCTTTTCCCCCTTCAAAGACTTTATTCTCATATAAATCACATCAGTTTTATATTACTGACTATGATGTCTATTATGAATTCTCCTCCATAAAGATCTACAGTTTAAAAGTCTTAGGCACATGTGAAAAAAATCCATAAAGCTGAAGAAGATGCTTTAAAAATAATGAAATGAAAAGTATCTAAATATCATTAAAATGTACTATAAAGAGCAGTCTGCTGACACACTAATGCAGAAAACAAATCAATAAACATCTAAGACAAAATGTATATAAAAATTCTAGGGTGCCTAAGACTTTTGCACAGTAGCCTACTGTATTAGTCTAAAAATGTAAAAATAAAAATAATAAAACGGTGGGTAAACGGTGATTTTAAGTGGGTTTACCCTCCACTGCATCCTTGGCCTTAACCCTAAACTTCATTAGACAAAACAAACATCTGACCAAAAATCTGTTATATCTTCATCATTTATTTTCCTCTCAAAAGACACATTTCTATATATATAACTTACATCAGTTTGATACTATGAATATATTACTGCTATGAATTTGTAATATAAGATTTACGTCAGCCCTTACAAAGGTGGTAAGCTCTATTCCTGACCCTCTACCACTACGTCCCTGCACACACACACACACACACACACACACACACACACACACACACACACACACACACACACACACACACACACACACACACACACACACACACACACACACACACACACACATTTTTTGCGACATTCCCAAAGTTTGCATTGAATTTGCTCAACAGTTGGATGGAAAAAGACAGTGATTCAGTTTCTCTACAGCTTTCTCTACAGCTTTCTCTTCTTCTCCCTACATTGCTCTCTACTTTATTTCCTTTCTCTCTCTCTCTCTCTCTCTCACTCTCTCTCTCTCTCTCTCTCAAACACACACACACACACACACACACACACACACACACACACAGCCATCTACCCTCTGTATAATCCTGCATGCTACCCTTCTCTTCATTCCTCCCTTAAGACTTCCCCTGCTTCCTTCTCTCTCTCTCTCTCTCTCTCTCTCTCTCTCTCTCACACACACACACACACACACACTCTCTCGCTCTCTCTCCCCCCCCCCCCACCCTTTCATCTCTCTCTCCATAGCTCTCTTCTTACTCAGGCAGATATTATTTTCTCTCATTATCGTCTCTAATGTCTATAAATGGACATGGCATCTGATGTCCGAAGGGGGAGGAAACACCCGTGCGCACACACACACCTACACACACACACACACACACACACACACACACACACACACACACAAAGATAAACACACACACACTTACAGACATGGAAGAGAAAGACAGGAGGAAATAGACTGTTGGAGACTGTTCTCAACATTTTCATTCCTCTGTTTTACACACACACACACACACACACACACACACACACACACACACACACACACACACACACTATGCTCTAAATTCCCAAAGTTGTTGCGACCCAGAAACACTTGTCCCACTTGAGAGCAACAACGTAGAGAGCAGCTTTCCTAAAGTGCCACTAACTCATTATTTTCTCATTCCAACTCTGCATTTAGGCAGCTAGCAACAAGGGTGCAATGTTATGAAAAGCTCATATAGTAACTGTAATTTTTTTCAACAGTTTTTAGTTGAAATTACAGGAAAAATCCCCCTTAGATCCTTTCACACTGTTATATATCATCAATCTGTGATGTTCAAAGCATTCCAGCTGTTTTTTTGTGATGAAGTGTTGTGATTTACTTTTCTGGTGAACCCACTTTCCCTCAGCCTGCCTCGTCTGTTTCCACTGCGATTTCCTACGTTTCCCAGAATGCCTTTCAACAACCACCAGAGGACGGGCCTGAACTTGTTGCATTCAGCTGTCGGTTATTAATGTAGGTGGAGAGAGGAAAGTAAGAGCGAGAGAAGGAGAGCTGTTCCAGTCGAGTTGTCTCTTACTTAAACTCTTCTAGAAATAATCCCTCGCTCTTTGATTCTGAGGAACTGACAAAACCAAAACCTCTGAGGTTTTACATCCTGAAACATTTTCTCATATCAAACTCCACTGGAGCTGCTGGAAACATCTGCTGGTGTGTAAAGTGACTGCAATTTTTGTGTTTTTAGTTGAAATGAAGGTTTTATACAGTAGGTAGAGTAAGTTTTAAGACCCTGAGACTTATGAAACTCAATAAAAACACAACTCAGAATTTTAAAAATGCATGGTTGTTAATCAGAAAATAAGACTGCTCTTATTTTAAATCCCCAAAACTCTCTAAATGCCTAAAGAAGAGAGGTGAACATGTTGCTAAGGGGAGGAGGGGAGTCATATGACATAACTCAGAGACAAGAGTCACACACACACACACACACACACACACACACAGATATACGTTGCTCTAATCAACACTCATACAAAAGTCAGAGAGTTACCATGGAAACCTGAGCACATGCATGTACAAACATATGTCCCATCCCTTTTGTGTGTGTGTGTGTGTGTGTGTGTGTGTGTGTGTGTGTGTGTGTGGGATGGCACCAGGAAACGTGCGAGGACAAAGCCAGGAAGTAAGAGCAGAACTCAACTCATTAAGAAAGAACAACAACAAACTGAAGCTGCTGGAAAAACAGACAGCTGCTTTCACTCTGAGCCATTTGGCATCCCCAGGCCAGTGTGTGTGTGTGTGTGTGTGTGTGTGTGTGTGTGTGTGTGTGTGTGTGTGTGTGGAGGGGGAGTTCAAGCTTTCAGTTACTTGTGTCGCTAGATAACTGCCAGAATTACGGAAAGCCTTTGGGGACATAAATCCATTTTATTTACGTGATTACGATTATTTTATTCCCTGTGATAACAAGTTAATTTTCTTTGTTTTCTCGAGATATGGAGTTATTTATGTCATTATCTCGAGGTCACACATTTTGTTTTCCTGAGATAATGAGAAAATTATCTCGAGAACTCGCGATAACAAAATTGTTTTTCTCGACCTAATGAGATAAGTTGCTTTTAAAATCATTTCAGGAAACGTGATGATTTGTTTCCTTCTGCCCCGGGCTGAAGCAGCATCACGTCTCGCTACTACAGATCATATAGACTGAGATAAATTTCTAATTTTCTCGGGAAAAAACAAAATGCGTTAACTCGAGATAATGACATAAGTAGCTTGATATCTCGAGAAAACAACGAAAATTAACTCGTTATCACGGGAAAATGGCGTAAATAAAATCTAGGAATTTATGTCCTCAATGGGCTTCCGTAGAAAATACAGAAGAGGAAGTTACTAAAGCATTTTCAATAACTACAGACGTCAGATTCTCACTTTTTACATTTTGACTTCCAGATATCCACTATAGACTAACAGTTGGGGGGGAAAAAAACAAACAAAAAGAAAAGGATGGAAGGGTGAAAGTTTATTAATTGCTAATTGCAGCACTGGGTTCTGGTTCACTGGGTTCTGGTTCACTGGGTTCTGGTTCACTGGGTTCTGGTTCACTGGGTTCTGGTTCACTGGGTTCTGGTTCACTGGGTTCTGGTTCGCTCTGTAAGCAGCTTCTTCTTCTGCGTTTACAAAGCGATTAATAAACCTTCCCCCTCGTCTTGTTTACAGTTTTACTTCCGGCGCTCGTGTTCGACTGTTGCCCCGTCCTGAAGAGGAGCTGTCGGGACAGTCCTGCAGCTCAGATACAGGAAGTGCTTTGCTCATGACCAACTCACTGGCTTTACCTTTACCAAACACACATTTCCACGGCTGGTCGGGGATTTGAACCAGCGACCCAGAGGTCAAAGCACACTTCTTTAAAGCCGCTCTAGAAAACTTTCACACTTTGGCAGCTCCGAATATCAGAGAGAGGCAGCTGTTTGAATATTAGGACTTCAATACCCAGAATCCCTGTAAGAGGAAAAGATCTAATGTTGGTGAGTCCAGATTTCTCTGCTCACTGCTGTTCAGGAGACAGTTTGTTTCGATTTGTCACTTCCTGTCCGCGACCAAACCCGACACAGGAATCACACTCGGGCAAAAGAGAGAATCTAGGATGGGACACTCTTTGTTTTTGTTGTTTTGTTGTTGTTTTTTTTTTTTTTGTGTGAAATCCACAAGGATTTGCCCCCCAAAAAAATTTCCTGCAATATAACAAATCTGTTCTGCCTCTGTAGCATTTCCCTCTAGAGGAGCTGGTTGCTGGACGCAGGTTTTTCTCCATCTGGGTTCGCTGTATCTTACTGTACACTGCAAAAATGACAAGCTGATTTTATCTTGTTTTTCAGACCTATCAGCTTATTTCAGGATATTTAGTCAGATTCTCTCACTGCACTGTCAGATCATCTTGCTGGTTTCAGTCAATTTCACTTGATTCATGCCAATATGACTTCTTTCAAGAAATCATCATAAAACTATGAAGAAAATCTGGAAACAAGAAACTTTCTCCAAGACAATAAAGTAAATGTCCTGAAACAAGTTACATTCTCCTGGAAAAAAAAGCAAAATTTGCTGAAACCGGTAAAATTATCTGTCAGTACAGTGAGATGATTTCACTATAAAAAAACAAACTAAAATAAGCTTGATAAGTCTGGAGACAAGATCAAATAACTGAACAAGCCTGTCAGTTTTTGCAGTGCAGTCTGAAGTCTAACTAACTTCGAGGCCCCGTGAATCTCCCATGATCCTCTCTTACCTCTGAAGGTGACGCTCCCCAGCGGGTCGGAGTGTCTGAGGTTGTTGGCCCGCTGCAGGACGCAGCGCAGCATGGCTGCCGCTCGCTGCCTGAAACCTGCAAGGCCCAAACGACTCCTGCAGCGAGGGAGGGGGGAAGAGGGTCAGACCGGGCCGACCGGTAGGCGATGCGGTTCAACCGGGTTTGAGAGAACCGGGGTCAGATCAGGGGTTTGTTACATCACCGGAGGAGACCAGACCAAATCACCAAAAATCACCAAAAATCACCAAATCAGCGACTAATTGGTAGCAAAAAGAAAGAGAAAGAAAAGAAAAAAGTGTCTGTCTGGTCAAAGAAAAGTTCCTAGAGTCCTTTCTGGATGCAAAAGTGAAAAGTTCTGTTTAAAAATCCGTTATCCACCAGTTGAAACAGAGTGAAACCTACTTTTACACAAAATTAAATCAATTTCTAATGTTTTTTTAAGCCAAATTTTTGAGCCAAATTTTACAGACTGGATCCTCTTCCAACTCTAAAGCTACTGAACGATCTTCAGGTAGCGATCGCTTTCCAAGATCAACGTTTTGGAAATGAACCCATCAAGTCCAAACGTCCCAAAATAACAAAAAGCCCAAACCCTCCGCAGGCCCGGCCCCGTCCCGTGGAATTAAGGTCCGAAACTACAAAATAAAAGCTCTGTTCCGAGCGGAGAAGCAGCGGCGTCCCTCGATAAAAACCGGCTTCTCTCTCTTTCTGACTGTCTCTCACACACCCATAGGGAAGGAGGGAGACAAGAGAGCATGCCAGGGACACACACACACACACACACACACACACACACACACACACACACACACACCTCACATCCAGAGGAAATCTCAACATTTCCTGTTCTCTTTTCCTCTCTCTCTCTCTGGTCTCCTGGTTGTTTCTCTATCTGCTACATCTCTCTCTCTCTCTCTCTTACATTTTCTACCTCTCTCTCTTTTAAATCCCTCTATCTTCTTCTGCCCATCTCTCAATGTGTCCTAAACAATCTATATTAATCTTTTTCGGGTCAGGTCTGTTCAGTAAATTGTCAAAAAGTCTCTAATCCAAGACATTCCTGTGCATTTATCCATGTTCTTGGTGAATAAAGTGACTGTGATTGCCTTAAAATGTCCTGAAACTGGCAAACTTTACATGTCATTTCTGATAATTCTGATCCTACATCAACCTCTTTGGCTTCGGGGTTTTTAAACATTTTTTTGAGCTCTAAAGTTTCACAAGAGAAACGTATTTGTCACTCACTTGGACATTAAATCTAAGGACTTTTTAGTGAAATTCAAGGAGTCAAAATTGGCCTGTTTAGGGGTTAATGCATGAGATTGGCCAAGATTACTACAAAATTACCCATTTTCTTTTACTCCTGATCTTATCAAGTCAAGAAACCACCGGGTTTGTCCTGAGGAAGTGAAGTGTTGATGAGACGGAGAGAGAGCTTGAGCCATGTTGACGAATTTGGGTCCTATATTTTCATTTAAGAAAGGCCATCCATTCATTTTCAAAAACTTTCAAAGCCTTCCACAAACTTTCAAGGGTTTTCCCTTAATTTAAGAAACCAGGCTGTAGAGTAACAACGACCACACACACTGACCTAGAGGGAAACATAAAGAAAACAAACCCCATTCCCCCAGTTTAGCCAATGTGGGCAGTAACATCACACACTGTACACACACACACACACAACACACACACAGAAGCACGTGCACCAACACACATACAGTGAGAGAGCGCCACCTGCAGATATGAACCAGGACTGCTGTTTCCAACCAGACCTGAACTGTCTGTAGTCTAAAACACATGAAGAAGAGCGGTTGTTTCTATGAAATGGATGAAGACAAAAGACTAAATCTCTTCAAAAACTACTTCCTGTCACTCTGACGCTGAATCACCTCCCCGTCCCGTGTCTTCCTCCTCCTAATGTGCAGATTTAAACCCACAACCCCCCGGGTCAAAGGCTCACTTGACCCTGCAGCCTCAAAGTCACAGAGAGAGAGGTTCAAGATAAGAATATAAGAATTTGAGTTTGAGTCTCTTAGCCTCATATGTAGTGCAGACAAAATCGCGCATTAGTTCTGCCTGGACCTGTTGTTCATACATCATGACCTTATTGACCGGGACACATGACATCTTGTTACTCACAAACAAGCCCAAAACATCTCACCATTGTTTCAGCCTGACTGACTGCATGACAACAACAGATAACTGTGAATTATGTGACTGAGAGCTGATGGAAATGTGCTTTCGCTGTTAAAACACTGGTCTTTTAATACAGTAAATTATTATTTATATAGTATTTATATTGGAGATTCTGTATTCTTTTAATACAGTGCATAAATGTTGCTTTAATGCAATGAATAAATATTATTTGCATCAAGGCTACAGTCGTGTTGAAACACACGTTTGCATTTCCTGAGGAGGCGGAGTGGTTTTGTAGGCGAAGACATTTTAAAGTAGAGGAATGCAAGAGAAAAGATTAATTTAGAGTTCGACTGATGTGGGTTTCTGAAGGCTCAGTATCTTTAAATTTGACCATTTTCATGCCAAATAATTACAGTTACTCAGTGTTTCCCTTTTTGTATTTTTAGTTTCCCCTGTTTTATTCTTGTCAGGGTGGAAAAGCCTCCGAAACTGGATTTATAGACCATCATGGGACACTAAAACTCTCCACCACATCTATTCAGTGATTGGGAAACTCCGGGACACATCACTGCCTTTAAATGTTAATTTAATTGTCTGTAAAACCTAAAAAAATATCTTTGCAGGTTTCCCAGACTGTTTGTCTGTAGCTGTTTTCAGGGAGGAACCTCCATCATATCAGACATGGACGACATGGCTGTTATCTGATTTGTTTCTATTCTATTCTATTCTATTCTATTCTACAGACACAGAGCATGTGAACATGTTTACAGCCTGCAGTAGAAGCCTGTGTGAGTCTGATTCTCCGTGCTTCACGCCAGATCAACCTGCGTCTCTGCAGCAGATCTGTGAACATCATGAGGAACACACAGCGTCACATGACAGGTGGAGGTTCGCTGGTTTCACAGTGCGGGGCGGGGCGGGCGGGCGGGCGGGGTTATGGAGGAGTGTGGAGGGCAAGAAACCTGAACCTGAATGCATCTTTAGCAGTTTATCTGAGTCACGGTTAGGGCTGGCAGGGATCAGAGGAATGAGTCGGCAGTTTGGAAGAGAGCGAAGTCACGATGAGGCGTTTTCAGGAGCAGATTCATCTACAAAGTGCTTTATGTGAAACAAGTAGAGATTTACAGAACAGAAAGACTCAAAATACAGTAAAAAACTAAATAAATTCTCCAACTGACGAAGCCGCAGCCTCCGCAACGCTTTCTGTTCGTTTATCGTTTGTCTTCCAGGTTTGATTCTCCGACTAAATATCACACGAAAGCAACGCTGTTTAGCATCAGGCTTGGAAGTCCCGGGTGTCGGGACTTTCCCAGCAGCACATGAACGCAGCATAACAGTTACGGCTAAAACACAATAACCGTCTAAGTGGTGAAATCCCAGATCCGGATCACCACCAAAATCTACTCAGCTGATCCTCACAGACCAAAAGCGATCTGTCCACCGGATCAACAGAGGTGGGGACTCGAGTCACATGACTTGAACGAGTCAGACTCAAGTCACAGTTTTAATAGCTTGAGACTTGACTTGATGCATGAAGAGAAGACTTGAGACTTGACTTGACTTGGGTTCTGGTGACTTGGGACTTGACTCTGACTTGTACTTTGATGACTTGAAAAGGTTTCTAAAGTCTTGACTTGAGATCTTGTGTTTGTGTAAATGACTCAGATTGAAAGTGATGAGATTTGTTCCAGCGGACGACTGAATTTAAATTCTGTTTTCTGAATTTGTATGGAATGATTGAATTTATTGAAGTTGAAACTGATTATAGAAATCAAACTCATGATGCTCTTACCACGTTTTTATCCTGTTAAAACCATATTGCATTGAAAAGTCCTAGATATTTAGTTTTCTTTAAGATATTAAATTGATACTGGACTCTTGATTTGTTCTGACTTGACTTGCTGTTCTACATTTAGACTTGGAACTTGACTTGAGACTTGTGCCTCAAGACTTGAGACTGACTTGGGACTTGAGCAAAATTGACTTGGTCACACCTCTGCCTATCAACCTATAGCTTGTGCTGTCGGGCCTGATGTGGGGGAGTCGCCCCTGTTTCAACTTGGCTCTTGTCCTGCAGCGAGACACGGTGAATGAGAAGCTTTAGAAAACTCTTTCTACCAGAATTAGTCAGCAGCTTCACTCTTCTCCTTCCCAAGCCCCCCTGAACTCTGTTGATAGTTTTACACACAAGTCATTTAGGTCTGGGGGTTTAACACCGAAGACTCGGGACGATTTGAGCAGACTCAGAGGTTGTAAATGAGATATTCTGCCCCCCTTTTTTATCGTTTTAACTTCTACGCAGAGCTGAGGAGAGCTAACTCCATCTGCAAAGGAAACCACACTTTCTGTAGCTTATAGACCCACACAAGTGAGTGAATTTAAAAATCTTCAATCAAGAATTATAGGGGGGAAAAAAAAAGTCATTTCTAACCCTTCTTACGCTGTCCCGGCTCCGAATGTTACACACAAAAAGTTCACCTCAAACTGTGTTCTCACATTATGCAAATGAGCTACACACACACACATGCCACAAGAGTCGTGTGCTTCACTCTCACACATTCGGCCACAAGTGTGTGTTTCCTCCCGCAGCGTGTTTCACTTCATGTTGGCTACAGTTGGGTTTCTCTTGTTCTCACAGCCGCGGTGCAGAGAGCGGTTCAGGTCACACGGGCTGGTTCCACATCACAGGTGGAAGTGACCCAAATCTGATTTTTACTCTCATGGGACACAGATCCACAGATTTGGGCCACTTTGGTATGTGGTTAAGGTTAGGGTAAGTCTCCAGGAAATGAATGTAAGTCTATGTAAATACCCCAAAAGTGACTTAAGTAAGACTGTGTGTGTGTGTGTGTGTGTGTGTGTGTGTGTGTGTTGTACTCCAGGCACTGGCCTATATATATCACACAGGGAAACTTTTGTGCAGCGAAACAGAAAAAAGTGTCACGAGTTAATCTGAAGTCACAAAGATCTTCTACTCTACTGTACTCTAATCTACTCTACTACTGTAATCTACTCTACTGTACTCTACTGTACTCTAATCTACTCTACTACTGTAATCTACTGTACTCTAATCTACTCTACTACTGTACTCTAATCTACTCTACTACTGTAATCTACTGTACTCTACTGTACTCTAATCTACTCTACTACTGTAATCTACTGTACTCTACTGTACTCTAATCTACTCTACTACTGTAATCTACTCTACTGTACTCTAATCTACTCTACTACTGTAATCTACTGTACTCTACTGTACTCTACTGTACTCTACTGTACTCTAATCTACTCTACTACTGTAATCTACTCTACTGTACTCTAATCTACTCTACTACTGTAATCTACTCTACTCTACTCTACTGTACTCTAATCTACTCTACTACTATAATCTACAATAATCTGTTTTACTTTCATCTACTCTACAGTAATATACTGTAATCTACTCTATTCTACTGTACTGTCACTCTGCTATATTCTATTCTACTCTACAGTATTCTACTATACTCTATTCTACTCT
>NC_136019.1:3871545-3894045 GCF_048128805.1 Centroberyx gerrardi | reverse complement strand
GTGAAACATTAAGGGGTGTTTAAGGTGGTTTTGATGGGGCCGCCTCCATTTATAACTCCCTTAACTCATTTTAAGGGGATTTTCCATGAATAAAGGGGTGAATTAATGTAAATGCAAGGGTATTTTAATCAGACAAACCTCATTTGACTCATTTGCATACTGATCAAGGGGCTAGACTGAGCTCAAGGACTAAAGAAACTGCAAATAAAAGAGTCTAACTTAATGACTAATGATTACTTTGGGTGCTTTGGCTAAAAATCGGAGTTTTGAAACCCCGTGAAAAGGGAAAAGCAGCCGTCGCTCCAGACATCTTAAGGCATCAAGCGTCAGAAAAAGACATTAAGAAGCTGAGATAGAAAGTAAAATGCTTCCTTTTGATTTGAAGTGGTGTAAACTGAGCAAGAAGCAGTGAAGGCAGGAGTTTGAGATGCTGGACCGTCATGTGACATCATGTGTGTGTGAGTGTGTGTGTGTGTGTGTGTAAACTGAAACCAGCCGCCGCCTCTTGGATGGATAAAAGTTTAAAAAGGTTTCTTCAGGCTGCTGAGTCCCTTAACAACAGTGACACAATATTTGGGGGGTGTAGCAGCTGACATCTCCTGCTTCTCTATTTATAGTCTGACCCACTGGGCTGCAGTCAGGTCATCTACAAATTAGGGTGTGTGTGTGTGTGTGTGTGTGTGTGTGTGTGTGTGTGTGTGTGTGAGAGAGAGAGTGTGGGTGTGTTCTTATGGGAAGCATGCTAAATTCAGGGGCACACAGGATTGGGTCAGTGTGGGTGGGGCACCTATATAGAAGGTGGACGTGTGTGTGTGTGTGTGTGTGTTTGTGTGTGTGTGTGTGTGTGTATAATAAGGTTCATCTGTTCAAGTGTTGTGTGTGTGAATGTCTGGTCGGCATCTACTGACTGGAAAACTGCAAAAAGAAAAGATATGATAATAATAATAATTGAGGGGATTTGTTTGTTTAAAAGCTTATTTTTGTTTTGTTTTTTTCCTTCACCTGCATTAGTAATTTTGTTTCTCGTCTTTCTGTCAGCGTTCCCACTGTGGCTGGTTATTATTCTCACCTTTTATAAAATAATTACATATTACAACATGTTTTTAAAGATCTTAGTATCTATATAAGTTACTGTGCTGCTGTCTTGGCAGGTCTTCTTTGTAAAAGAGATTGTTGATATACAACGGTTAAATAAATAGATAATTCACTGTCATCTTTTGAATTTTTCCTCAATTTTATTTCCTTTTCTATCCTTTACTATTCATGTTTTTATGCCCCCTCATAAAACACTAACTGCTCTTGTGTAAATACTGTCTTTCCTGCATGTGCTTCAAGAAGAGAAGGCTCCAGTTCCCACAGCATCTTCCATCACGTCAATTAGAAAGTATTGATCGTGTAAATGTTCCTCCGGAGAGAGACCGGCATCATCGAATTTCCTCTCAGATGTCTCTGAAGGAAACCAGCCTTCCACACTCTTACAATGTAATCACTGACATTAAAGTAAAGCTCATTTTGGAAAAGTGTTTGAGTGTCTGGCTATTTTAAGACATTTTCCAACCAAGTTACTGGGATTTTTGAAAATGAATTGTATATATTTTTTTTTTTCAGATAGACAAATGGATCAATAGATGTGCAGATAGATAAAAATAGAGAGAAAGATACACATGGATCACATAAAACAGACACAGCTGAATGTCATAAAATGTCACAGTGCAGAATGAGGCTGGTTGGAGAAGTTATATTTCCAAAATTGCTGCTCATATCCGATTAATTTTGGATGATTTGAAAAGACACACGTGCACACAGAGTATCAACAACAAAACACATCCTATCTGTACATAGGTAAGAATGGCGTGACGTTTCAAATAGGCCACGCCCACAAAGTGCGGGTACAAGTGAAACGCCCCGCTCTATCTCTATGGGCAAAAAATAAACTAAAAAAAAAACATTTTCTGTGGTTGCTGTTTCTGTGTTCTGAAAATTAATGTGACGTGTATATGGTGCGAATAATTTATTGTTACCTTTTCACGATTATCAAAGAACTGCATTATCATTAAAATGTTTATTTCCTACAAGTCACAAATGGGTAACACTTTACAATAAGGGTACACTAAGTTAAGCTTAATAAGCATTAACTAACCCTTAATTAACAGTTAACGAATGTGTAATTTACTAATGGTGTTCATGTCAACTAAGGTATTAATTTATACATTATTTAATAGTTTATAAAGATGACTATTAAATAATGTATAAATTAATACCTTAGTTAACATGAACACCATTAGTAAATGATTACCAGACACATTAGTTAATTGTTAATTAAGGGTTAGGTTAATGCTTATTAAGCATTAACTAACCCTTAATTAAAGTACCCTTATTGTAAACTGTTACAACAAAATGCTAACAAGCTAGCAAACTTCCATTCAATCGAGGAGTCAACCGTGAAAACAACCAAGAAAAGGTATCGTCAAATTATTTACACCACATTTCATATAAATTATTAGAACACAGAAAAAATCCACCACAGAAAATGTCTATTTACTGTTTTGCTCACAGAAACTGAACAGGGTTTCGCACCGTGCAGGCGTGGCCTTTTTTCCTTTTCGCCGCGTCATCGCCGTTCCTATAACACCGGCTCAGCCAAACTGCTGTGGTGCCAAAATGATGAAAGACGTTAACATTTACTTACCGTCATGGCAACCCTGCTGAACCCCGCCACAGGATCTGATTTCGTGTCACATATCCAGACTGGAAACGGAAAGAAAATGCGACTCCCTGCAGCTTTTTACAGTTCAGAATGATCAGAAAACAACAGATCTTTGTAACATGAGGGGGGAGAAAATCAGAATTGGGACACTTTCAGCTGTAGTGTGAACACAGCCAGAGATGTATTAGAAACAAATAGATTTCAGGAATTACACACGTTCACAATTTTTTGGTAGTAATTTGGCCTGCTAGAGCTAACTTACCGGAATCTAGCTAGTAGCTAACTAGCTAGCTAGCTCAGTCCCCTGCTAAAGCAGTCGTTGCAGTTGCTGTTCCTGAGATTGATAGATAATTTGATAAATGTCTGGTCTATCTGAAGTCTGCACTTGTGTAGTGAAGCAACACTAGTTTTATACATCGTTTATACATCTCATATATCATCTTGTGTAGACTTTTCCAGCCCAAGTGTTCAAAATGGCTGTGGTGGGATTAAGGTCATTCTTCCTTTGCTCAATCAATTCATCCACCAGCAATACACCAATCGGACAGGAATCTTAAAATTCACCTGTTTACTTATTGATTAATCATCCATCCATCCATCCATATGCCAACATCCACTGATCCATCCATAATAGACTCTCCTCTCACTCACACACGCACATCTTAATAAAGACAAATATAAATCAAATTCAAATATATTCATCTTAACTTTAATTACAGATCAGGTCATACACACAAGTTTTAATGAATATTCTGTTTTCAAGAACAGAACTGAGCAAACTGTACAGCAGAAACAAGTCATCACATTGGACCCTCGTTTAAAGAAATGGCACCCGGCACCCCGAGAGAACATGTGACAGCTGAATGAAAACTGAATAAGGATTAGATCAAGTCCATCAGGACAGTGACGCATAACTACACTGTGTTTGATGTGTTTAGGACAGGGAACTGTATGTTAGGTTGGGTGAATTCCAAAATTCACCAGCTATCTCTATGGATTTACCAGCCAGCTAGATTTTTTTTTAGATTAGAATAGATGTCAAAGTGGTTGGATTTCCCCCTCTAAATGTTAGTAACTGAAAAAAATAATCACATAAAAACTGACAGTTCTCAAATGTGCAAAATATACATAACACAAACAACTCAAAGATTGCCCAATTCAAAGATTAATTACTGAATTAAAGTGGCATTTTTCCAATTAACTGCGTAGAAACTGGATAGATCCCGACACTTTGAAGCTGATTTCTAGCGGACTTTGTAGGATGGAGGGTGCCATTTTGGATACATATTTAAAGGGAAAGAAAAAAACAACCCCAAAACAGAATTTACATCAATCCTAGTAACAATTAAGTCAATAATTGCGGACATGAAAAATTCCCTCCTGAAGCTAGAAACAAGAAAGCAAAGACTTGCTAATTCTCAGACTCCCTTTCTATCTTTCCTTGCTAATATTACTCTAAAAGTTAGCTTGTTTATGAAGCAGAGCATGTGTTTGATATAGATTTGATAATAGATTATAATATAGATCGTATTTACATTCATACCAAGCCCTTGGATCTAATGGGAATCTGCGCTAGCATGGCTATCGCTAATACTGCGGAGGAGGCTAACGAGCTAGCCTTTAACTTTAGCTCCCTATTGACAGGATTTGTCCCGGTACACTTGCAGCATCATAACAACATGAAGCGGTTTTGGGTGTAAAAGCTCCATAAAAAGCACAAACTCGGCGTTCATTTCATTGTTATTGAATTAGAAGACTTTCATTATCGCAGAAAATAGAAAACTTGCCTAATAGGAATCTTAAGGCACCGGGATTCAAGATTCAAATACCGAGACGGGAACTGAAGCCGCTCCAGGTCTCGTCTCTCGGTGATGACATCACACACTCGCGACTTGCTTTCCGAGGTTTCTTGCTTAGGAACAGTGAGAACGAGGCGGATGGAAATAACATAATATTCTGTTAGGAGGGTTGGTTTACATCATAGGACTTGAATTTGAATACAGCTCAAATTCTATGATTTCATTAATTTATACAACTTTAAAAACATGCTGATAAATAGGCTTCCAGAGTGACACTTGATCCTTAAAGATGCCATGTGTAACATTTTAGACATCAATATGGTTTGTTATTACACTAATGTCTCTAAATGAACATGGTAATGATTTATTGATGTTACAACTCTACATGTAGCACCTTTAAGGAATTAACTTGCCAACTTTAACCATTACTGGATTGATGGTGAAACCTCAGATCAGCTTCTTACCACAACACAGCGCATGACTTCTGTTTCCCTAGGCAACGATCCACAGGCAACTGAAGCAATGTAACTGGGCAACTGTTGGTCAAGCAACTGAACACTGTACAATCTGCAACTGCACTTTACATGAAAGCAACCAACAAACGGCATTCATGACTTTTGTAAGCAACTATGCTGCCCGTCTACATTGGTTCAGAAAGTTGTCCGATGTGTCATGATGCTTTGTGTGTTTTCCAAGTGTCAAGTTTCAGTTTTTTTCACATTATCAACTCAAAAAAAAAAAAAAAAAAAAACTGAGTGGGCGGAGTCAGGGTCAATCAGAGGCGGAGCCTTGAGCGGAACTTCTCGTTGAACTTTTTGACCGGACTTTTTGAAGCTTCTGGAGATGTTTCTGGAAGGAGGGGAGAAGAGTCATGTAAGGGACGTGTGTGTGTGTGTGTGTGTGTGTGAGTGTGAGAGAGAGAGAGAGAGAGAGAGAGAGAGAGAGAGAGAGAGAGAGAGAGAGAGAGAGAGAGAGAGAGAGTCACTGCATGCTTTTGTGTAAATTGGATTTTCTCAGCAGAAATCTCAATGCCATAGAGAGAATGTTGTACATCCAATGTGGTGGATGGTGTTGGTGTGTGTGTGTGTGTGTGTGTGTGTGTGTGTGTGTGTGTGTGTGTGTGTGTGTGTGTGTACCTCCATGTTGTCGTAGTGTTTCTGGCTGCTGCAGTGGAGTTTCTTGGCGGTGCTTTCATTCACATAGAAGACGGAGCACAAATTACAGAAAAACCCTGATTTAGGAACCACAAACTGCAGACCTGGAGAGAGAGAGAGAGAGAGAGAGAGAGAGAGAGAGAGAGAGAGAGAGAGAGAGAGAGAGAGAGAGAGAGACGAGAGAGAGAGAGAGAGAGAGAGAGAAGATGAGGCAGAAATTAGAGACATCTCTGAATGGAAATGTGTCATGTTTGTCAAGCAGATGAACAAATCGTGAAAACACACACAGAATGAATTCAAACAAAATTGCTGTACTCATAGGTGTGTGTGTGTGTGTGTGTGTGTGTGTGTGTGTGTGTGTGTGTGTGTGTGTGTGTGTGTGTCACTCACCAATAGGGTTGTTGGGTGTGAACGGTGGCAGTTTGAAGTCAGCAGGGACAGTGGGAGACTGAGAACGAGATCGCTTGGCTTCTGATTGGATAACCTCCCTCCTCTGTTTACTGGCAACTAGAGAGAGGAAGGAGGAGGGAGGGGGGAGAGATGGAGGGAGCAAGCGGGGGTGAGGAGGGAGAGAGAGGAGGGGAGTGGGGAGGAGGGAGGGAGAGAGAAACAAGAGAGGAGAGGAAGAAGAGGGAGAGAAGGGGGAGAGAGGAAGAGACGAATGGGAGAGAGGAGGGAGGGAGTAGCGGAAAGGATGGAGAAAAGGAGAAGGGAGGGAGGGAGGGATGGAGGAGAGAGAAATGAGAGAAAGGGAGGGGCGGAGGCAGAAGAGGGAGGGAGGAGGGTGAAAGAGAAGAGAGGGGAGGGAGGAGGGAATGAAAGAGGGAGGGAATGAAAGAGGGGGGGAAGGGAGGGGAGGAAAGAGGAGGGAGGAAGGAAGAGATGAAGGGGAAAGAGGAGAGGAGAGAAGGGGAGAAAGAGTCCCAATACCTTGTTAGATTGATGCAGTTTGATTGATTACATATTGTAGAATTTTGATCAGATTACACGCAAGTACTGTATGAATATAACCTGGGTTTCAGTCCCATGATACTATAAAAAAATGCAGTTTCAGAGGCTTTTCTATCTTGAAAAAGAGTAAAAATCTGGGGAAAACACTGAATATTTGTCATTTATATCGAATTTTAATCTTGAATATGTTGCATACCAGCACAAGATATTGGCTTTTTGCAGCTTCAATCCAAAAAAAAAAGTGTTTTCGGCGTCTAAATCCTCATATCGGTCAAACCCTACACTGTATATTAAAATAAAACCCAGACAGAAATCCATAAACCAACCAACAAACAAAAAGAAAGCATCTTTGTCTCAATTCTCAGCCCTCTGTACCTTTAACAGAAGCCCTGGTCTGGTCTTCCTTCTCCTCCTCTCCAGTCTCCACACCTCCCTCCTCTCCCTGCTGGTTCTCCGGGGGCCGAGGCTGCGGCTCCTGCCCGGCAGAGGAGGCCCCGGGGCCGGGCCGGCTCGCTCCCGCCTCAGCCTCTCTCTCCCGGAGCTCCGGCCGGCCGTCGCTCGACGACACCGGCGGGTCCGTGACCGACGAGGAAGTGGGAGGGGCTACGTCAGCGGCGGGCGGCTCCTTCTCTTCCTCTTCCTCGACTCTGGCGCTCCCTTGTTTTCCTCTGGTAGATTTTCTCACTGCGGAAAGACGGAGAGAGGAGCGATTGAGCGGACGAATAAATGACTAAATGAATCTGTAAAATAATATTGGAAGCGATGATGGGTCTGCTGTTTTGTTTTTACACATATGAAGAGTTTCATTCTGAAATGAGAGGTGTAACATTTGAAAAGAGTGAAACCGACTCACATGATGATTAACAGCAAACAAAATTAAAACAAATTATGATGCTTTTTAATGGACAGTTACGTAATTTAAGTAGTCAAAATGATAACACTTTAAAGTCGGGAGCCTCTAGATTTTAGAGATACTGAATGATGAACTTCAGGTGATGAGATGACTGTAATTAAAAGAAAATAAATATTCATTGATTGTATCCTTCCCTTTGTGTGTGTGTGTGTGTGTGTGTGTTACCGGGGGCCTGTCTGGTTCTCTTCTTGGGTCGGCCTCTGGTCCTGGGTGTCACCACCTGCTTTTCCTCCTCCTCCTCTTCCTCCTCCGCTCCGACCTCGTCGACCGTCACAAAGTTCATCCTCTCCTCTAGAAAGAGAGAGAGAGAGAGAGAAAGAGAGAGAGAGAGAGAGAGAGAGACAGAAGAAGAAACGGATTTGGTGCAACAGAATATCTAACTTGTCTGGATTTGAAGGATTTCACTCAGTATATCCAATATTGCTGACTAAAATTCTCTCTCTCTCTGTCTCTCTCTGCTTTTCAAAAACTCAAATTTAAAAAAAATTCCTGTTTGTCATCTTGTGGTTATAATCCCAAGTGTAGAAGCACATTGGAATTCATAACAGGTAGAATAAAACAAACACACACCTGTGTCGTCCTTGCTGTGTTTGCGTTTAGCAGGGTTGGAGGTTTTCTCTGCCTGCTCTTCTTCCTCCGTCTTCTCTTCCTTGTCACCACCTGCTTCATCTAGTGTCACAAGAGTCTAGAGAGAGAGAGAGAGAGAGAGAGAGAGAGAGAGAGAGAGAGAGAGAGAGAGAGAGAGAGAGAGAGGGCATTTCCAATTCCACAGAGGATGAAGAGAGGGAGAGGGTGTTTAGTATCAATGTTTCAGGGTTTCAAAACAGAAAATTATGAGAAATTTGGTCAGAATGAAAGAGGGGCAGTTTTTAAGGAAAAGAGATACAAAATACACAAAAAGCGACTGAAAAAAAGAAAATTCAAGTTCCACTTCATCAAACTTTCACCTCACCTCTGGGTTGAAGGAGTCTCCCGATTCGTTCTCCTGGCCGGGTGGGCGGGGCCCCGGCGTGCTCAGCTCTGCCCTCCCCACCTCCTCCTCCTCCTCCTCTTCTTCTACGATCTCGTCCAGAGTGACCAACGCCTGCAGCTCTCCCTCTGTGATCCCTCTGTCCCTCGGCGCTCCTCCTTCCTCCTCCTCCTCCTCCTCCTCTCCCGGCTCGTCCGCCCCGACCTCATCCAGAGTCACCATCGCCCTGGTCTGTCCTTCCTTCTCCTCCTCTCCAGTCTCCACACCTCCCTCCTCTCCCTGCTGGTTCTCCGGGGGCCGAGGCTGCGGCTCCTGCCCGGCAGAGGAGGCCCCGAGGCTAGGCCAGCTCGCTCCCGCCTCAGCCTCTCTCTCCCGGAGCTCCGGCCGGCTGTCGCTCGACGACACTGGCGGGTCCGTGACCGACGAGGAGGCGGCGGCGTCGAGCGAAGTGGGAGGGGCTACGTCGGCGGCGGGCGGCTCCTTCTCTTCCTCTTCCTCGACTTTGGCGCTCCCTTGTTTTCCTCTGGTAGATTTTCTCACTGCGGAAAGACGGAGAGGAGCGATTGAGCGGACGAATAAATGACAAAATGAATCTGTAAAATAATACTATAACTGATGATGAGTCTGGAAAAAGTGAAACCAACTCTCACAAAATGATTAACAGCACAAAATGAAATCAAATTATGATGCTTTTTATTGGACAGTTACGTAATTTAAGTCCTTGGTTGACAAAATTATAACACTTTATTTATATCAGGAGCCTCTAGATTTTAGAGATACTGAATGATGAACTTCAGGTGATGAAATCACTCTAATTAAAAGAAAATAAATATTCATTGATTGTATCCTTCCCTTTATATGTGTGTGTGTGTGTGTGTGTTACCGGGGGCCTGTCTGGTTCTCTTCTTGGGTCGGCCTCTGGTCCTGGGTGTCACCACCTGCTTTTCCTCCTCTTCCTCTTCCTCCTCCTCCGCTCCGACCTCGTCGACCGTCACAAAGTTCATCCTCTCCTCTAGAAAGAGAGAGAGAGAGAGAGAGAGAGAGAGAGAGAGAGAGAGAGAGAGAGAGAAAGAGAGAGAGAGAGGCAGAAGAAGAAACGGTGTCAGACTCACAAACACAATTTCAACCATTTCCCTTCGTCTCAGATTTGGTGCAACAGAATATCTAACTTGTCTGGATTTGAAGGATTTCACTCAGTATATCCAATATCGCTGACTGAAATTCTCTCTCTCTCTCTCTGCTCTTCAAAAACTCCAATTTAAAAATGTTTGTAATCTTGTGGTTATAATCCCAAGTGTTTAATTCATTAAAGGATAAGGCCGGTGATTTTTAATGCATTTCTTACCGTCAACAAATCGTATGAAAATAACAAAATCAACAATGATTTTGCTCTACTCCCGTTACTTTCTGACTTCCCACGTACCGTTTTTACCCGTCAACTCGGAAGTCACTGGCTCCAATTGTAAGCTAAAAACCTTTAAATGCAGCTCACAAAGACATAGTTTACATTTTAAAAATCGCTAACTGTTACCATGAAAAGTCAGACTGTTGTAGTTATTACCAAATCAAATTCAAATGGGAACAAATTCTTCATTACGCCGGGGACTATTTTCTGTGCTACGGAACTACTTTCCTGAGATCGCAAAGTGTTTACAGTCGACTTATTAAGTTGTTTGAGGAAAAAGTCGGCCGGCCCGGTGCATCGTGATGATGAAATATGTTGCCCAGAGCAACGGCATGGCTCTGTGACGAGTTTTTAATCATTTTTTTAATACAATGGAGTTCTATGGCTGCTGGGACATGAGGCTGCATTGGGCACCGGCTACATGGACGAGACTTGTTGGCAAAACAAAATCATTGCTGATTTTGTTATTTTCATAGGATTTGTTGACGGTAAGCAATGCATTAAAAAAACACCGGCCTTATCCTTTAAGGTAGAATAAAACAAACACACACCTGTGTTGTCCTTGCTGTGTTTCCGTTTAGCAGCGTTGGCGGTTTTCTCAGTCTGCTCTTCTTCCTCACCACCTGCTTCATCTAGTGTCACAAGAGCCTAGAGAGAGAGAGAGAGAGAGAGAGAGAGAGAGAGAGAGAGAGAGAGAGAGAGAGGGGCATTTCCAATTCCACAGAGGATGAAGAGAGGGAGAGGGTGTTTAGTATCAATGTTTCAGGGTTTCAAAACAGAAAATTATGAGAAATATGGTTAGAATGAAAGAGGGTCAGTTTTTAAGGAAAATAGATACAAAATACGCAAAAAGCGACTGAAAAAGAAGAAGAAAATTCAAGTTCCACTTCATCAAACTTTCACCTCACCTCTGGGTTGAAGGAGTCTCCCGATTCGTTCTCCTGGCCGGGTGGGCGGGGCCCCGGCGTGCTCAGCTCCGCCCTCCCCACCTCCTCCTCCTCCTCCTCTTCTTCTACGATCTCGTCCAGAGTGACCAGCGCCTGCAGCTCTCCCTCTGTGATCCCTCTGTCCCTCGTCGCTCCTCCTTCCTCCTCCTCCTCCTCCTCCTCCTCTCCCGGCTCATCCGCCCCGACCTCATCCAGAGTCACCATCTCCTTGGTGTCCACTCCCGCCTTCTCCTCTTCCTCCTCCTTCTCTCTCCCTCGCTCCTTGGCCCTCCTCCTCCCTCCTCTGCTGCTGCTGCTTCCGCCGCTGCTGCTCCTTCGCTCCCTCTCCTTGGCCCTCCTCTCGTCCCTCTCCCTCTCCTCCCTCTCCTTGGCCCTCCTCTCGTCCCTCTCCCTCTCCTCCCTCTCCTTGGCCCTCCTCTCTTCCCTCTCCTTGACGAGTTGCTTCTCTTTCGCGGCGGCTTGCCTCTTCCTCAGCTCCTCCTCCTCGGCCGAGTCGTCCGGGTAATCCTCCTCTTCCTCGCTCACCTCGTCCAGGTTCACCAGAGCGCTCGCCATTGCCGCCGTTTGGTTCCCCTCCGTTCTCTCGTCTTTCTTGGGTGCGTCTTCTTTCTTTTCGCGTTCAGGCGGCGCAGCGTTCGTCTGGGACTTCTTCGCCGATTTGTCCTCTTTCTTATCCTCTTTTTTGGGTGTTCTTTCCTTCCTTCCCCCGCCGGACGCTTCTGCGGCGGTCGGATCGTCAGTAACCAGCTCGTCTTCCACAGAATCGACTATCCGGTACAGGGCCTCCTCCCTGACGATCTCTTCTTCGGATGCTCCCACACTTGTTCTTGTTGGTGCGCCCTCTTTTTTTGTAACTTTTTCCTCCGTCTTTCTTCTTTCCTTCCTTCCTCTATCTGTCGCGGTTAGGTCTTCGGGAACTTGCTCGTCTTCTACAGAATCTACTATCTGATACATAGGTTCCTCCTCCTCCTCTTCTTCCTCGTTTTTGGACGATCCCGCAAGAGAGTCGCTGCTCTTCGTTTGCTTGTCCTCGTTTTTAGTCATTTTGTCCTTTTTCGTTGCTCGTTCCCTCTTTCCCCTCTCAGGCTGCTCCGTGGTTTTCAGGTCGTCATCACCCGCCTCATCCTCCACGGAATCCAAAATCTGATATGTAGCCTCCTCCTCCCCGGCCGCTTTTTCAGATGAGTCTTCTTTGTCGCTCTTCTTCGGTGGTGTGCCGTCTTTTTTGGTCGCTTTCACCTCTTTCTTTGGTCTTCCCTTCTTCCCTCTTCCTCCAGACGGTTCTGTAGCGGCCGGCTCGTCATTAACGGTCTCGTCCTCCACAGAATCTAATATCTGATAGGTGGCTTCCTCCTTGCTCACGAACGCGTCACTCTTCTTTGTTGGTACGCTCTCTTTTTTAGCCGCTTTATCTTCTTTCTTGGGTGTTTTTTCCCTGTTGCCTTCCTCCGAATCTCTGGCAGGAGTGTGCCTCTTTCTTGTCGGTGTGTCCTCTTTCTGAGCCATTTTTATCTTCTCATTTTTATCTTCTTTCTTCGTTGTTCTTTCCCTCCTTCCCCTGTCGGGTCTTTCCGTGGTGGTCGGATCGCCGTCGTTTACAGTCTCGTCTTCCACGGAGTCCAAAATCTGATATGTCGCCTCCTCCTCGCCGTCCACTTTTCCGGACGGTTCTGTGAGATTCAGAGTCGTTTTGTCCTCTTTCTTTCTTCTTTCGCTCCTTCTTCTACCGGACCCTTCTGTTGTGGTCACAGCATCTGGAACTGGTTCGTCCTCAACAGAATCTACTATCTGATACATCTCTCCGACCTCTTCCTCTTTCTCAGAAGCTCCTGCAGCGGTGTCGCTCTTCCTCATTCGCGTATTATATCTTTTAAGCGTTTCATCCTCTTTCTTTGGCGATTTCTCTTTCTCCTCACTTTTGGATGATCTGGTGGTAGAGCCACTCCTCATTGTTGGTTTGTCCTCTTTTCTCGCAGTCCTCTCCCCTTTCTTGGTTCTTTTTTCCTTCTTCTCCGTCTCTGACTGATCCGCAGGGATTGGCTGTTCTCCCACAGAATCAATTACCTGATATGTGGCTTCCTCCTCTTCTATCTCTCTAATGTCCTTTTCAACTATCTGGCCACTGGGTGTTTCAAGCACTTGGGTAAAAACTGGGCAAAGTTTTTGGCTGTCATCCTCTGTTGTGGTTTGATCGTCAAGTGAATCCAAAATCTGGAACGTTTCTTGCTCAGGAACGGCACGATCTGAGTTTTGGGAGGTGTCTTTGCTATCACCGTCTTTGGGAGGCTGGTCCTTCACACAATGTAGAACCTGGAGCTCTTCGTTAGGGATTTGGCCATCTTGGTTTTCTACATCATCTTTGGCAGCTTTCTTGGCATCTTGTACACACTCTGTTGAAGCCGTTTTGCTTTTGTCCTCTTCTGTTTTTCGCTTTCTCTTCTTTTTGTCTTCCCTGCCCTTTGGAGGTTGTTCACCAACTGAATCCAACACTTGGAAATGATCTTCTTTAGATGTCTCCTCATCTTTACTTACAGTGTCTTCAACTGTAGGTTTATCATCAGATCTGTCTATTGGTTGAAACTTATCTTCCTCAGAAAGTTGCTTTACTGCTCCTTCGTCATCTTTAACCGGCTGATTTTCTTCTTGATCTGTAGCTGTTTCGTCTTCGACAACACTGTCTAGCACTTGGAAAGAATCATCCATTCCCATTTCATTGTAGTCTTTGTCTTCATCATCAACACTGTCCAATATCTCATAGGTTTCGTCATGCAATGTCTGGCTTTCCTGAGGCTCCGTTACCTGGGTTTCAGAGCTGCCATCTTGGTCCCCAGGAGAGCCGTGGTCCATCTCCCCATCTGCTTGGTCATCCAATGAATCGAGGATTTGGTAACTTTCACTTTCATCCCCCTCCTCCTCCTCCTCTTTAGGTTTTTCAACACCATCTTCTTTTCCTTCCTCTGTGCTTTTCTTCAGGTCTTTTTTGAGGGTTTCTTCATGAGAACCAGGCTCCAGAGGGGAGGAGGGACCCTGGGCATCCCCCCCCAGGAGAGGTGAGCCTTTCTGGGCTTGGCTTGCCACACCTAACCCCTCTCCCTGTGGAGGTGGATGCCTCTCTGACGATGTTTCCATTTTTGCCTCTGACTCGACACTTTTCACTGCAGTAGCCTCTGCTGACACCTTGTGGTCAGACTTTGCTACTACACCCTCTGTGATTAATGCCGCTTCTCCAAGTGGCTCAGAAACAGCCTCTGCCATTGTTTGCAAGGCAGGCTGGGATTCCTCCTTCGTTGCAGCGGCACTGTCTATCAACGCCTGAACAGTTGCTGTTGTTGTTTTTGCCGTTTCAGTCGCAGCAGAGGACGACCGGGTCCTACAACCTGAGGCTGCAGAGGTTTTCATAGGAGATTTACCAGTGGTCTTCTTCTGTTGTGTTTTCTGAGCAGGGGAGGAAGGGGTTTCGGCAGACGGAGAAGAAGAAGTGGAGGCCTTACTGAGATTGGTGGAGGATGGGGGGGTGGTAGTGGATGTGGTGGTCTCAGACGAGTCCTTGGACTTTTCCGGCTTACTAGGCGACGATACCAAGGACAAGTTAGAGGATGGGGTGCCTTTCAACGAGGTTGGGCTCGATTTGACTTTATCCGAGGATGAGGAAGGGGTTGAGTTCTTTGCGGAGTCTTTCGAGGATTCCTTTGAGCTCTGTTTGGCAGCGGATGAAGAACTGGAGCTTTCCTCTGCTCTTTTTGACTTAGAGGACTGTTTCGATGAGGAAGTGATCTCGGCTGAGCCAGGATGGCCGGAGGGGGGCGATGACACCGGAAGGCAGGAGGAGCTCGTGTCTGCCGCGTCGTCACCAACTTCGTCCACAGTGACAAAGTCGCCGAAGTCGAAATCTTCCCCGTCGAAAAGGTAGGCGTCTGAAGAGGGGGTGTCATCTGTAAAGTCGTCTCTCACGAAACTCTGACCCTGAATGGAGAACAAAGAAGATATTATCAAAATCTGTATCAATTAAAAAATCGTTAACATTGTATGAGTTCAGTGTCTTGCTATAGGAAACCTTCACATGCCACTTCATGGACAGACATTGGCTGTTGCAGGGATTGAACCTGCACACTTTCGGTTCAAAGAAAGAGAGAAGAGACAGAGAGAGAGAGAGAGAGAGAGAAAACCAGATGTTCACCTCTCTTTGTGGTGCGTCTTTAGACTTTTGGGTTCTGGAGCTTCTACTGCTTCTGCTGCGACTCTGAGGAAAACAGAAAAGAAGGCAAATCGTTACTCTGTTGTCCTAAATTAGTGACACTGGACAAAAGAGATATGAACATATGCAGAGTTTCGTTCAAAATGAGATATCCACCATTTGAAAAATTTGTGTTCCAATGGTCTGTACTGAAAATGTATGCATTCATGGTACTGTATATGACTGACATGAAATGGAGAGTGAGAGAGAGAGAGTGTGTTCACCTCTCTCTGTGGCGACTCTTTTGGGTTTTGGGTTCTGGAGCTTCTACTGCTTCTGCTGTGAGTCTGAAGAAAACAGAAAGAAGGTAAAAGCCGTTATTACTCCTTGATCCTGGATTAGTGAAAGAGATATGAACAGATAAAGGAAAGTGTAAAAAGGTGAGCGAGCCGGAAAGCCGAGCCTCACCTCTCTCTCCTGGCTGAGCTCCTGGTTTTCTCGGGCGAGCCGGTGCTGGCGAACCGCGGCCGTCAGGACCTTGAACATGTCCTGGTTCACCTGGGGAAGCTTGGCCAGCGTCTCCCCAGGCTGCACCAGTGCGGGGCTGGAAGCGGCGGGGTCGGCGTTTCCGCTGTCGATCGCTGCAGAAGAAGAGGTCAAACCAACGGTAGAAACAGAAGTAGGCGGTGAAACCTCTGGCTCCTTTTCTTCGGCTTTCTCCGCGTCTTCATCTGCCGTGGGAGCGACGGCGGCGTCCACAGGGATCTCGCTTCCCGGTTGCTTAACCTCCTCTGCTGCGGCATCGCTTCCTGATTTGCCGTCGGCGGTGGCGGTCGGCGCCGCAGCGTCGGGTCCGGACACGGCGCCGTCTGGCTTAGAAGAGCCGGGGCTTTTGGTTTGCTTTTCGACATCAAACAAACAAAGCCTTGTTTTGTTATCGCCCGTGACGGCCTCGAGGTTTACCTTCTTCCACTTGGGGTTTTCTAAACGCTTTTTTAGGTCCATGACCCTGAAACGACACGCGCACAGGAATCACTAGTGGGCAGGGAGGGAAATGACGCCACCTGGTCTCACAACATGGCTGCTCCAGGAGCGGAAATGTTGACTATAGCACATTAGTAGTTACACATTAGTTTAAAAGTAGTAAACTTTTAAATGGTAAAAATACTGGTGAAAATCAAGGGAACATCTTTTCCCCAAAATGTAGAGCTGCACAACTATGGCTAAAAGCATAATCCTGTTTATTTTACTAGATAGTGTTATCATAATTATTAATCACAATTATTATTGTCACGTTTTGGCAGTAAAATTATGGGTTTATTTTTTTTTTTTTTCACTTTACAAGTTTCAACCACTGCAGACGTTCTACATGACGGGAAATTACATTTAAAAATTTTGCCACATTCTGCAGACACTAGACTATTGTGATATACAATTATGGACAAATATTTGTGTAGCCTAAATATATAGAGCTTTGGTATGAAGCCCGTTTCGGATAGGACAAACTCACCTTTCAAATTTTCCAATCAAAGGCCTGGGGGGAAAAAGAACAGAGTTATTCAGCTGGTTGATATTCATGCGTTTATTCTACAAAAAACAGGAAGAACAATTTCAACTGCCATCCCTCCCTCCCTCCTGTCTTGCTATCTACTCTCTCTCTCTCTCTCTCTCTCTCTCTCTCTCTCACACACACACACACATATACATACCGATTGTCCTGAATTTTGACGGTGAAGCGCAGACTCTTAGTGTAGTGTATGTGAATGTTGTTTTTATTCAGCACCTCCTTTACACCATCCAAGTCAGCCATCTCAAAGCACACCTGGGGGGAGGGAGGGAGAGAGGGAGGGAGGGAGGGAGAGAGAGAGACAGAGAGAGACGGGATGTTTAGTATCAAGGTAATCAAGAGAAAATGGAGACACAAGGAGATTTCTTGTGATTTAAAAATTGGCTATTTAAGAAAAGGAGAGAATTGCATTTTTCCATGCTATTTTTTTTTCTGGCATTTCCTTGTGTGGAAATGTGCGAGCGATGGACAAAAAAATTAAATAAATAAATAACATTGCTTTCAGAAACTCAGACTGGGCTACTTGGTTTGTGTTTAGGCACAGACTCAATTTTCGTTGACATCCTAATTGTGGTATTTTCGTGATTTTTTATGACTGCATTGCACATGTAGATATGGCATCTTTTCAAAGTAACTTTAATTATCAAATGCATATTTCTCTCAAGGGCAGCTTTCCTGTAGTTCAACGTCCGATGTGAAGTAAGTGGCAGTTTGTAAAACGCGACAGAGCATCAGGTTAATGTCTGAAAACGCATGTGTGTTTGTACCCGGTTGGCGAGCGGCAGGTAGCTGCGGACGGGAGCGAGGCCCGACACCCTGCACATCAGGTATTTGATGAGGTCCAAGTCCGGCTGCGCGATCTCCACAGTCAGCAGCCTCTGTCTCAGCGAGTCCAGGTTTACAAGAGGCTGAAACCAAACAAGGACAAGAGGATTTGGTATTAACCCATTAATGACCAACGACTATATTTAGTATGTTAAGGAAAAGCCCCACAGAATTTTTTCTGTTAGAGGTAGAAACACAAAATTTGCTGTGGAAACTGTCAAGACGTGGCTACACTTGACAAAATTTAAATTTTTGATTTCACATATTTATCATGCCTTAATTGGTAGACAAAGTTGATTTTCTTTTAAAAACGCAAAAAAAATCACAAAAATAAGTTTAACATTCATTTGACATGCTAAATATCAGATTTATACTGGATCACTGCACATATTATTGAAATTGAAGTTGTTACGAATCCAATGGTACCAAGCATTTGATATAACTCCTTGTAGTGTTTGAGATACAGCCATTTCTGTATCATACTATTTTTAGTCGTTAGTCACCAGGGGTTACTGACTAAAAAAAGGATGTTAAGAAAAACTTGTGCTGTGGCCTCATACTTTGACCGATTTGAAACATTTCAGTGGATTTGTGCTTAGCTCAGCTAGTACTTTAAGTGCTGTAAAGGAAATGATAAAATTCCACTGTGGACATTAATGGGTGAAGGGCCGGGCGTCCAAAGACAACGTCTTTCACTCAGGGCTGCACATTATTCATGATGTATCATCGTTTAATACAATTTCGGTTCCCATGCTGATTATCGTAAAAAAAAAAAAAAATTGTTTTAAGAAACTTCATTAGAAAGCTGGTTTAATAAAAACACAGACTTACAATGTTGCTCCATTTCATCAGGTTTCTGTACATAATTTCCTGTGAAAAGATCACAAGCCACAGATTAGTCATTACTTTTGACTTTTTACAGACTAAACAATTAACAAAAACAAAATTCATCAATAGATAAATCAATAATGAAAATAATGGTCGGCTGCAGCCCTTGTCCTGATCAAACAGGCAAATAAATTCTTAGCACCCCAGTTGATATTGCAATAAACTGCTGAACAATAAAAGGAAAACAACAATGAAAACACATGTAGACCCAAAAGAAAATCTTTCTGCCAGAACAGATTTCTCCCCAGAAACAGTAATGTAATACCTCGAAAACCAAATGTAAGACATAAAATGCTCTATTTCAGTCAATTCAACTTGACTTTAGATAATTCCCGACATTTTAAAACTTTTCAAGCTGTAGATGCCTTTTGGTAAGTTTGTCTACTGTGCCAACATCGAGGACAAATAAAATATTTGCATATTTGTGCAGCCATGACATCAGATTCCATTCTAAAATTCGACTCTGCTGGTTAAAGCTGCAGCGGACAAAAATTTAAACTTTAAATGGCGATGCACATCCACTGTATTTATATCTCAGTCACTGTATGCAGTACAAACTTCATTCAAATTTCAAACCGCCAACTGCCACTTGTGACTATATTTTGTATTTGTATTTATTGTCATTTCCTGTGCTTATCAACACTGACTACTACTAACAATACACTATATTGTTCACAGGACTTTTCAAAACAGAAGTTCCAAAGTGCTTGAAAAGCGGGCATTAAAAAAAAAAAACAACAGTAAGAAAGAAGCAAAAAATAACAGTATACAAGAAATAATACAGTAATAAAGTATTATTATAAAGTATATTCTATTACAAATTACTATTATCCTGTTCATGTGTGTTTATGTGTGCCTGTATATAGGCTATACATATTAACACACTCATCCAAAAGTGTGTGTGTGTGTGTCCATACCTCCATGTATACTAGTTGTATGCGCTGCAAGACGAAGTGGAGGGTGAGCTCAGAGCCTTGGACAGAAACCGGGTTTTTAATGTGGGACCGGGCGAAATCACAGCACTTAGTCCAATCACCGAAATACACAAAGGCCTGGAGGAGGAGAGGAGAGGAGAGGAGAGGAGAGGAGAGGAGGAGAGGAGAGGAAAGGAGGAGGGGAGGAGATGAGAGGAGGAGGGGAGAGGAGAGGAGAGGAGGAGAGGAGAGGAAAGGAGGAGGGGAGGAGAGGAGGAGATGAGAGGAGAAGAGAGGAAGCTGTATCAACGTCAAATATCCGTCATTGGTCACTTGGGCCCCCCCCCCCCCCAAAAGCTTTAATAGTAAGGTAATAATAATAATTATTGTTATTAATAGTCTAGACATTTGTTGTAATTTAGAAGAAGTAAAATAAAATGTCCAAACAAAAAAAAAGCCTGAGCCTGAAAAGAACTTGGGAAAAAAAAAAATAATAACAACTTCCCCTGTTACTTCAGACTTGTTCAGATTCTCTAAATTCCCATAGTGCAGTTGTGCGGGCTGATTGCGCCTCTTGAAGCCCATGCAGCACGGCGGTGCTGCTTTAAATCTGTAGCTTTGGAGTAGCTGTAGCGGTAACTATGGTGACATAGGTGTGTGTGTGTGTGTGTGTGTGTGTGTTAGACCTCCCTTACCCTCCTCTGCAGCGGCAGCACCGTCACGTTGTAGTACATGGAGTAAATGTCCTGTCTGTCCAGGTAGGGCCACACCAGCCGGGCCACGTCCTCCTGCACGTAGCCTCCCTCCGGCAAACCGGTCATCATGATGCCGTTGGGCAGCGGAGCGGAGCGGCTGCTCGCCGTCTGCAGGAGACCACAGAGTTGATTTTATTTCCAAAATGGCTGTATATTTTGGAGTAACACCACAAAGAAAAGTGGGAGGGGTTGAAAGAGAGAAATGGAAATGGGACTTACCTCAATGTCATCCAATCCTGTGATGGTCAGGTACTCTAAGAGAAGAAAATGACAATAAGAGTGAGACGGAGAGTGAAAACGAGGCTTTCTAGCTGCTGCTTCCTCGACAAATACTGCACTAAAAAAAATTAAATATGTCAAGGTGCAAAATTGCAGTACAAAAAAAAGGGTTTCCTGAAACTGGGTCAAATAATTGTGATTACCAATCAATCAGGTTTAACTTTTTTAACTATAATCATACAGCTCTATAAAGCATGGTAAAATTTGGCAACATTGAATTATTTAATCTCATTTCAATCCCCAGCGATTGAAACTAGTCAAGATGTTAATGTAAGATTTAAAAAAATAAATAAACAAAAAAACACACTCTCTCTCTCTCTATCTCACCTGGGACGTTGAACCAAGGAGAAGCAGTGGCAAAGAAGAAGGGAAAAGCTCTCAGCGTCACGTGGAACGGCGCCACGGACCCGGGTGGAACGGCAACGCCCGTTGTCGGGACGGTTGCCCCGGCGACGGCTTCCTTGTGGTCCGGCAGAGCGTTCAGAGGAAGTTTTGGCGCTGTAGATAAAGCAAGCAACGAGTCTCCTTTAATTATATCTGAACAGCGACAAAACACAGAAGCACAGTAGCTGGGTTTCTATCCAACTGTTTTTGTTTTTTTTTTGCAAAGTATGGGTATTAATTGAAAAGGCTGAATTAAAAACAGCAGAAATTTGTCAAATTTCTTCAATATTGTTCCCTTGAAGTGGATTTTTTTTGTTGTTGTTGTTGTGGTTGATAAAGGAATTATTCAATAAATAGTGATGGAAACGCATTTGTGGAATAAATACTGCTGATTTTCTGGATCGTCTGTAAAATATCTGTTCTCCAGAAATCGCGCCTGCCGTCTCTTTCTCCCATGTCCGAGTTCTCCATCGTGGATTTATGAACTCTAGTCGGTGCATCTGATTATCGCCGAGTGTATTTTTTTTGTTTTTGTCTTCAGATGAAAGCATGAAACGTTAGCTGACACTGAAGAACAAACACAACCTGCCCAATACCGATTATAGCTGGGTACCATTTGAAAAGCTCTACCTTGAATTTGATATCGGTACCAAAATTTTCCTTTTTTTTTTTACTACTTTTACGTAGTTACGCCTACGTTTTCCTCTACTAAATGAAATAACATTTGACGTCCTAAGCGTGAAATTGTTACGTGTTTATTTTTCTTCTTCTTCACTTCAACAAACTTGCTCACCGCTCGCTGTGCAGGAGCCTTGTGGTTCCTGCAGCCGGATGACTTGGTAGCCGGGGAGCGACCGCCGGTGGCTGAACCAAACCCCGAGCCGGTCTGCGTCCTCCTCAGACTCAAACTCTATATACACCTGGAACACACACACACACACACACACACACACAGAGACACACACACACACACACACAGAGGAGACAAGTGAGAGAGAGTCGGGCTGCAACCAACGATTATTTTCACTGTTCTTTCGATTAAACGATTTACCATTTAGTCTATAAAATAACAAAAATGGGGCAAATATCGATGGACGATAAATTGATTTCATTATCGTTTATCGTCTGTCAGTGGGATCATATTGTGATGAAATGGTGATTTTGGGATATCATAACACAATTCTTAAGTCTAAATTGATGACAACAAGCAAATTTGATTTAAAAACACTGACAAAATGAGGTATGGTAGGAATATTAATTAGTTTTGTTTGACATCACACCTAACATTACCATTCAGTTCAGTGGGATGGATATTAATTTGATTGTATAATGGGATTTTGCCGTGAGACCAAAGTGTGAGAGTGTGAGTGTGTGTGTGTGTGTGTGTGTGAGTGTGTGTGTGTGTCTACCTTGGTCAGCAGAGGCAGGTAGTTCTTGACGCCTCCTATCTTTGACAGCGCCGCCCTGAGGTGCCTGGCTTCGCCCGACGAAACGTTCCGGACGGCCACCACTCGCACGCACGCGGCTTTGATCTCAGCCGCAGACTGGAGGAGACAGGAAGACAGGTCCCACACCAGGAAGTAAACAGGAAGACAGGTCCCACACCAGGAAGTAAACAGGAAGACAGGAAGACAGGTCCCACACCAGGAAGTAAACAAGAAGACAGGTCCCACACCAGGAAGTAAACAGGAAGACAGGTCCCACACCAGGAAGTAAACAAGACAGGTCCCACACCAGGAAGTAAACAGGAAGACAGGTCCCACAGCAGGAAGTAAACAGGAAGACAGGTCCCACACCAGGAAGTAAACAGGAAGACAGAGACACTGAATGAGTTTTAAAAATTTGGGTTTACAGTTTTTATGTTGAAA
>NC_136019.1:3849045-3866545 GCF_048128805.1 Centroberyx gerrardi | reverse complement strand
TTGAGTTTTTGCTTGAAAAAAAGCTTCTCCCTTAATTTTTGTCATTGTTCCATTAAAATGTAACATAACAGATAGATATTGAGATAGATATTAGATATTTTGACACTTTGTAATGTTCTTAACTGTAAGATCGGATTGTATGTGCTTATGAAAAGGGTTGAACCGCTATACCAGGTGCTAGCAATGTTTGTTTTTTTGAGATTCATGCCCCTTGGACGAGCTGTGCAGTTGCAACAGATGTTTTGACCATTATTACATTACAAACCAGAAGACTCATGCTTACATTTTTAGGCCAACATTTAAGTTTGAATCCCTAGATCATCTATAGTAAGGGAGGAAATGGTAAGGAATGCCAGGGTAAAAAAAAACAAAACAAAACAAAAAACTTACTTCTCAGAAACGTTTTTTTGCTCCTTAGAATAGTTCTCCTGTAGACAAATCGACAGAGACATGTAGTTTGGATTATTTGGAACATTTTGAATATTGGCAACCTGTCAAACAGATGTTAATATGTACATTTCTCAGGAAGGATGAAAGGATGGACGGACAAAAGAAAGAAACTAAGAAAGAAAGAAAGAGTAAAGTGTGTGACTGTGTGTGTTTTACCTTAATGGCGACTGGAAATCCTTTAATGGCGAAGTTCTTGCTGCTGGTCAAAGCCTTGGCGTCTTCCTTTCTCTCAAAACACACAGTGGCCTGCACACACACACACACACGTATTACTATAACTGTCAGGACCTTCCGCTGACAACATTTAAAAGCGTCCATCAAATGGCAAATGTTCAGAGAAAGACGAAGAGTTCACGGATGGTGGATTGACACGCACACTTTGCAGTTTCCGTAGCAGTAAAACCGTGGTGGTTTTGCCAAATTGCTCCACGGCGGTGACCACTTCTTTGTGAGTCAGACAATGAGGAATCCCCTGCAGCGTCACCAAGCCTGTGCCCTGGGTAGAGCGCCTAGTGGGCTGTACATGGAGAGAGAGAGAGAGAGAGAGAGAGAGTGTGACAGAGGGAGAGAGAGAGAGAGAGAGAGAGAGAGAGAGAGAGAGAGAGAGAGAGAGAGAGAGAGAGAGAGACGGGGAGAGAGAGTGACAGAGGGAGAGGGAGAGAGTGACAGAGGAAGAGAGAGAGTGATAGAGGGGGAGAGAGAGTGAGGCAGAATGACAGAGGGAGAGAGAGAGACACAGAAGGAGAGAGAGTAACAGAGGAAGAGAGAGAGAGAGAGAGAGAGAGAGAGAGAGAGAGAGAGAGAGAGAGAGAGAGAGAGAGAGAGAAACAGAGGAAGAGAGAGAGAGAGAGAGACAGGGGAGAGAGAGAAAGAGAGAGACGGGGGGGAGAGAGAGTGACAGAGGAAGAGAGAGTGATAGAGGGGGAGAGAGAGAGTGAGGCAGAATGACAGAGGGAGCGAGAGAGAGACAGGAGAGAGAGTAACAGAGGAAGAGAGAGAGAGAGAGAGAGACAGGGGAGAGAGAGAAAGAGAGAGACGGGGGAGAGAGAGAGTGACAGAGGGAGAGGGAGAGACAGAAGGAGAGAGAGTAACAGAGGAAGAGAGAGAGAGTGACAGAGGAAGAGAGAGAGTGATAGAGGGGGAGAGAGAGAGTGAGGGAGAATGACAGAGGGAGAGAGAGAGAGAGACAGAAGGAGAGAGAGTAACAGAGGAAGAGAGAGAGAGAGAGAGAGAGAGAGAGACGGGGGAGAGAGAGAAAGAGAGAGAGAGAGTGACAGAGGGAGAGAGAGAGTGATAGAGGGGGAGAGAGAGAGTGAGGGAGAATGACAGAGGGAGAGAGAGAGAGACAGAAGGAGAGAGTAACAGAGGAAGAGAGAGAGAGAGAGAGAGAAAGAGACGGGGGAGAGAGAGAGTGACAGAGGGAGAGAGAGAGTGATAGAGGGGGAGAGAGAGAGTGAGGGAGAATGACAGAGGGAGAGAGACAGAAGGAGAGAGAGTAACAGAGGAAGAGAGAGAGAGAGAGAGAGAGAGAGAGAGAGAGAGAGAGAGAGAGAGAGAGAGAGAGAGAGAGTGGTTATTGTCAAATTTCACCAGCTAGTTTCATTATTTAACACACACACACACACACACACACACACACACACCCCTACCTTAGCCTTTGTGGAGGAGCTCCTGTCTGTGGAGCTCGTCCCCAAGCTGGACTTTGCTTCTGACGACAATTTACTCGCCACCTTCTTCCTTGCTGATGAAGATGAGGAAGAGGAAGAGGCGGCCGAGGAGGATCTCTTTCCTGCCGCAGAAGGAGGAGACGAGGAGTGTTTTCCTCCTTTAGAGGAGGAAGAGGAGGAGGAGGACTTCATCTTGGCTAGCTCGGCCAGTAAGGCAGGAGCAAAAAATTTAACCACGGCCTCCAGGTCAGTCTGGTGCGACAGGGAGTGGACAGCTGGAGGGACGAAGACGAGAAGGCGGTCATGTGACATTTATACCTAATTAATTAATTAATAAGGATGGGACGATATAGCGGAATTCAATATATCGCAATACAAAAATGTGACAATACGTATCCTGGAGCAGAAAAATGAATGGTGATATCAGCTCCATTTTATTGATCACAAATGAGACGCTTGACCATCACAATTTCACAAGCTCTCCATCCAGATTATTGTCACTTTGTAATGACATCTTTAAATTGTTGTTTACATTCTAGCAGCCAATAGCATCGCTAGAAAGATTTGTGGCTCAGAATTAAAACAGAATTCTGCACAGTCAGACTTTGCTGTCGCGTATCGAATCGTATCGTGAGAGATAAGTGTATCGTCCCATCCCTGTTTAATAAATATCTATATATCTAATATCTATTAATTATCAATTTCAGCTCTCTTGCTCCCCAGTTGATCAGCTGCCTTTTATCTCTTTTATAGAGAATACAGTGATGTTGTCCTACTTGGCTTGGGAGTTAACATTAGCAACTGAACTGTTGGCAACCATACATTGCAGCATATTACATACACATATAGAGGTAATGCTTATATAACAGTGCACTTTATTGTAAAATCCCACTACGGACTTTAACAGATGAACATTTTTATATCCCGTGCATCTGTGTGTGTGTAAGTCAGGGACAGGGGAGGATCCACTGATCTGTCTATATGTATATAAATGCATTTAAAAGTCTGTTTTCTCTCACATGATGTTTCCAGCAGTTCCTTGGCCAGTCTCTCAGCGCTGTTGCCCTTCGGCCGGCGGCCGGTCGATCTTCCTGGTGACGACCGTCTCTCATGGCTCCTGGAGCGAGAGCGACGCCGGTGAGAGGAGGAGGAGGAGGAGGAGGGGGGAGGGTCGCGCCGCGGGGAGCGGGAGTGAGACCGGGACCTGGACAAATTATACAGTTCAGTGTTTCACAAGGAACTCGGGAATACTCAGGAACGACTAGCTCTATATCATCTGTATCCCACTGACCTGCGACTGTGTCTGGAGCTGTGCGGAGATCGTGAGCGGGCCCGGTGCGTCTCCCTCGTCTTCCTCCCCGCTGAGCCGCGGCGACGTCGAGGACTGGGCGAGCGGGAGCGGGAACGAGAACGGGAACGGGAACGGGAACGGGAGCGGGTACGGGAGCCGCTTCCATGTCTGGGTTTCTGCCGCCGTTGCTGTGAACTCTGGGAAGAGAAGGAGGTGGAGGGCTGGGCGTCTCTCCCTGCAGGACTGGAGAGAGCGCTGGAGGAGAGAAGGATGGAGGGATGAAGGGGAAATTAGCTAAAATCAGCAGGCTAGACACTAGAAAATGGATTTTTGTCGTTTAGTGTCTGAGAAATTCACCTGGACACGTGTGCTATCTCACCATCCCAGTCTGGGTATCTGGGGAAAAACAATTGAAACACATTTAGTATTACATATCTAACATGCCATTAACACAATAAGCAAGTCACAGTATACAGGAAACATTTTGACGCCAATAAACAAGGGGCTCATAAAAAACATCCTACCTCAAAAAAGACTAAATGAATACAAAAAAACCATTTTACTCTGGTTTTGGATAATAAAATTTGTTGCATCCGAGCTTTGAGTGTGCAGTGATGTTTTTCGTTTTGATCCCTTTGGCTCTCAACAGAAACCCTAATGAACCCCTGGTTTTTAAGAGTGTAGAATGAAAAAAAAAAAAAAAAAAAACACTGACTGTTTTCGGAGGAGTTTGCAGCTCTCAAGATGAAGGCTGGTGTTCTGGTGGGAGATCCAATCCTAGTAGTCAGAACAACACACACACACACACAGCATTTAGACAGGTGTTACGGTAACCATTACTATCAACTTCATTATCACAACCACCACTGCTGTGGTTATCTTTGTTTACAAATATCTTTTATTCAACATCAAGCAGTCTTGAAAAGTTCCTCAGGTCTTCTTCGTCTGTTCCTCACTGCCGGTCTCCAGTCTGTCGTACATAAATAAAAAAGATACAGTCCCAAAGTGTCACATCCTGTTTCTCTGCTCTTGCAAATATGAGAAAAGAATCGATAAATGTCCACGTTAAGCAGCATGCCTACAAAATTCATGATAGAAAAGAAGTCTCTCTCCAGTCTTCAGCAAACGGCAGCCACCTTAAAATCAAAAGCCCCACATCCGCTGGGAAAACCCTTGAGCCTGAGTGGGGAGCTTGGACATTAGGCAGCAGATTAGGGAGTGAGTGATAAATGCTGTGTTTGTGCCGTGGCTTAGGTACAAGCTAAACACAGTGGGGAGAGATGAGGCTGTAAACAAGTACCATCTGTGGACAAAGTTATAAAGGAAGACCAACGGGGGGGGGGGGGGGGGGGGGGGGGGAGTACACGGTCTAATACAGACACAATCATAAAAAAAAAGGTCTTCTTCTTGGGTTCTTCATTCTGTAATGGGCGGTTCTTCAGTCAGTGTGCGCTTGTGAAAGTTCATAGTACAAGTTTCACTCCATAATGACACATCCACAGTTAGAAACCAGGTTATACAGATGGTTACATATTGAACAATAGCATAAAATAAAGACAAATGACAGTATTTTTTATAACAAAGTACCATAAATCCTTAGCTGGTAAAAAATGATAACTCTTCCACAGACTAGATTCCATTTTATAAATATTGAATGATGAAATTCAGTTAATGAGGATGGATGTATAATGTTGTGAAATTGAACTCTTCAAATCTACTACTATATTATATAACATATATATAATGCTGACTCAGGTCTACTTCAACATGAAAACAATCTGAATGCTTTATCAAAATGTGTTACTGATAGTCTTATACAATTAGCATAAAGGACAAAAAAAGAGATACAAATCATACATTCTCTATATGTTTCAAAAAGAAAACTATCAAGAATATTATGACAATAAACAACAGAAAATTACAATGTAAAACCTTCAAGAACAACTAAACAAATTGTCAAAACATTTGAAACATCTGGGATAGTATTCCAAAATGAAAGAGAAAAGGCAAACAGCCACCTTCCATCAACCTCTGACAAAGTAATTCTTCAGTTTTGTGGCATCTTCCTCGTCGGTCTTCAAGCTCTTGGTGCCATGTTCCATTTTTTTTATTTTACATAAAATTATTCAACATATCACTCACTGCGAGTCCAGCAGTGACAGTGATTGATCCTCAACGGTCTAAACTACACATTAATTTATCTGTCAGCAGCTTTACAGGTCTCAACTCACTCAAATCACATGCATGCTGCTGTAGCAAATTACACAAAAATCCTAATCGTAACTCTAAATTACAGATGACAACATACAGTCAGCCATGGTTGGCTTTACAGAAACAATTTGGTACATCAAACATTTAGATTGCAGTACATCAACATCAGTCTGGTATGAGACTTTTACCAATCATAAGAGTTAAACAATCCCTCCAGGAGTTTGCAATCCAAGTTTTTTTTTTTGCAAAAATCCACAGCTCCCCCCAAATATTGTAGGGACTGCTCATTTCTTTAACCATTTTGTGCATATTAACTACAGATTCATCAAGAAAATGACGTGCTGTATTTTTACATAAATCCTGGCAACATGGTTGAAACTTTTGTCCTTTGAGTTGCAATTATTGCGAATTTAACCAAAACACCAAAACCCTCACCGCAAATAATCAAGAATTCTAATTGGTATTTTCAATCAAAAAGAACAAAAAATAGGTAACATTAAAGTACAACACTGCACAAACTCCTAGAGGGAGAGATAACAGAGCACGGTCTTCTACTCACCTTCATCTGAGCACATTCTTTGTTACACAGAGAACAGGTATGTGGAAAGATTCTGGGTGTGGCCGCCGTATAGTCGGTCATCATGGTCGGCGTTGGCAACCTCTTGCCGGCTGTAATCTTTGCCGGCGGCTGCCTGACGGAATGCGGCACGGTCATACGCATGAGGTTCACCTGGCCCGGGATGATCGGCGGAGGTGGACGATTAACCATGAGAGGACCGCCGGGGATAAACACTGGAGGTCGCATGGCGTAAGAGGCGTCAGCGACGCTGTGGATGTGAGGAGCAGGAGGAGCAGTTTTCATTGGAGGGAAAACTGGAGGCCACATCGTCTGCTGCATCTGCATCGGTGTCTGCTGCATCTGCTGCTGCTGCAACTGCTGCTTCTGCATCTGCTGCTGCTGCAACTGCTGCGTCTGCATCTGCTGCTGCTGCAACTGCTGCTTCTGCATCTGCTGCTGCTGCTGTGTCTGCTTCTGCATCTGCTGCGTCTGATTCATCTGCTGCTGCTGCTTCTTTTGACCCTCAAGTCCAACTGTTGACCCTTGAGTTCGACTTTGATCCTGAGCTCCATTGCCATCGTTGCTACCGAGGACCACAAGGCTGGGTCGGCTGGGGTTCACGCCACGGACCAGAGTGGAGGGTGGGCGGGCTTTTGATGGTTCCCTCACCGGAATGGGTTTGGAGGCTTCGGAGTCGAGGACTCTCTTGTCTGTGTCTTTCTTCAGAAGTGAGATGGAACTCTGGATCAGCTGCGAGGTCTGGTCTGGTCTCGGGGACTGTTTGGTTGGGACTTGGCTCGGGGGAGGCGCAGAGCTCAGCATTGAACTGTAAGAAGAGCTGAGACCGGTAACAGAACTCTGGTCACGGGAAGAACCCAAGGCGCCGCATTTCACCAATCCCGTTTTTTTCAGCAGTGGCTCTAGGCTGTGGCTGCTACTAGCGTAACTGTCCATCATCAACATGCTGCCACTTCCACCACTGCTAGCTCCGACGCTACTGCTCTTCCCACCGATCTCATCCCCACGCCCTCCAGTATATTTACCAGTATGTCCATAGTCAATAACTTTACTCTGCTGGCGAATGGTAGGTGCCGTTTCTTCCTGTCGTATCGCCGCCCCTCCAGAACTACCCAAATGGTCCGATCTGCTCATGCCTCCGCTGTGTTGATGCTGGTGGTCCATTTTTGCCTCAGTTGCAGTTGCAGACCTCTTGGCCTTCTGGATGCGGATTTGACGTAGGATGAACGGCAAATTGGCAGGCGTGATCTGGTCCTCGGGGTAGGAGATGAGGTGTTCCAAGTCTTCCTTGTTGAGTCCAAAGTGCAAAAGGATGTTAGAGGCAGATTCTGAGGTGTATTTGGGTCGGCTGGACTCGGCAGCAGTCGCAGGCTTGTTGGACACTGGATAATCTCCTAATCCCGGAATAGACGGCATGTTTTGAGCAGAGGATGAAGAGGATGATGAATAAAAATTAGAAGAGGCATCAGCAGTGGGCCTCTGGTAGCTCGACAACCAGTCCACTGAGCTACTACCACTTTGCTTGTCCGGGCGTCCGACCAAATGCCCAAGGGAAGCGGAAGGCGAAGAGACAGGATAGCCTGCGCTCATCCCCGCACCCGAGGAGAGCATCTCGTCCCTTGGATGGTTAGTTGGGCGAGGGCCCGGGCCTGTGGGTTGCTGCTGTCTCTGGTGCATCGTTTGGCTTAGGAGCCTTACCTCTTCTCTGGCTCTGCTGATCTGCATGTCGATGGTGCTCTCTATATCAGTGTTGCGCATGGACCTACTCTGTCCAGGCCCGTAGCTCATCGATGGGGGCAGCATTGACGAGAGCATTGCCCCAGAGCTGGTGGGAGTCCCAGAGGAAGCTCCGGAAGAGCCGAGGCTAGACCCAGGGCCCAGGCGAGAAGATACCCCCAAAGGGTCCATCCCTGCCTGGGTACCTGAGAGTCCATACTGCCCCTGGGTGGGTCTTTGGGTTCCTGAGGCATAGGGGTTATACATGGGATGGGACATGGTGTTCGCAACCTTCAGAAGGTTAATGAGATTGATGGCCGCAGCAGTAGGGGAGGGGGGTGTTGTGGGTATATAGGGAGTAGGGGTGTTGGAGTTGGCTGTCAAGGTAGCGGCTCGGTTGCCAAAAGCGATCGTGTTGCTTATCTGCGTCAGGACTAGCTGGGCTTTGATCTGAGCTAGCTGCAAGGAGGCAGCCTGCTGGCCAATCAGGAGCGAGCTCCCTGGGAGCCCTCCAATCAGGGGGCTCGTTAGGGGCCCGGGGGCAGGAGACGAGGCAGAACGCTCCAATAGCAACGCAAAGCTGAAAAAGTTAGCAGAACACAAAAGAAGGGTTATTGAATGGGACTGGATCTCAGCATGTCAGAGGGATAAAATCATCATCTGGAAGGGTTTTGATAGATCCAGTCTGGTCCTTCATATCTGACACACACACACTTCCTGTTTTCCACTGGCAAGAAAGAACACAGCAGGCAAAAGCATGACAGCACAGGTACAGAGAGAGGAAACAAGGTCAATGCGGTTTAACAAGAAGCATAAAGAAAAGACACAATCTTACTCATTTCCTTTCCATGCTCATCTCTGGTGAAATTAGTAAGATTGATACAAGCAAAAGCACACAAAGCACATTCCAAAATTTAACATTTCTCAACTGTTCAGTTTCAAAATGACACACATTTTACCATTCAGAAAGATTCAGACAACTCTGAAAACACTGTGCTAAATATTTAATATTTGAAATGACAAGACAGATTGTGTGAAGGATTGCACTTGGTCTTCCACTGAGACAGTAAATCATGATTTATTTGGTTAGAGGTTAGGTCATTGTATCAAGATGGAATCACCATTGCAACGCTCATCATTTATAATGTGATACCCTAAAAATCACACACAGCATTGCTCAACCAATAAATCAGTGTTGTAATAACAACATCATGACTTGAAAAAAAAAAAAACTTGGAAAAGCAGAAAAAAAATAAAAGTCACAACAAAAGTCAAAAATCTAAAAACCTTATGAGAGAACCTAATGGGTTTTTTTTCAAATCCTCTTGTAGATTCCAAAACTTTCCAGTCACTTTTACTAGCCTGTTTTACCTGCTAAATACATGTACAAAATAAAATTAACCTCCAAACAATGACTGATTACCTGCCCAAGTGGCTGAAAAAAAAAAAAAACACAAATTAACCTGCCATATCCAAATATTGGCAGCATTTTTCACACTAACACACAGGGTCCAAAATTAACTTTCTGGCTTACCTGCCAAGGTGGCTGGTAGATAAAAAAATTTACCAGCCAGACAAAAATAATAAATTGCTTTATACTATTGCAATTTGCTATTATTACTATTTAGCATGTCATCTTGGTCTCATATGCAATTCTCAATCAATATTATAGCAGTGTGCAGTAATAATAGTAGTAACATTAACTGTATGCAGAAATATTAATTCAACTGTTTCAATTTACTGTTTACTGATGGGATAGCCTGGAGGGGCAGAGACTGTGACCTGGAGACTGACGCGCAATCACGGTGACATTTTGAGCTCTCGTGAACCAAGATGTTCTCCAATTTCATAGTTGTAGTGCCAACAACGAAGGAATTGCCTCTGCGCTTTTCCTTTGCGTTAACACGACACACACTACAAAACACTTGGAGCACCTGAATCATTGTATCGCCACCTCTCACAGAATTTCCTCGATGATAGTTTGGGTGGATGAGACGAGGAGGGGGCGCTTGCATTGGCAGCAGTGGTCTCTTCGGCCTGAAGTTCGCCTGTTTTCTTTCTCCACTCCCGCAATAAATCTCCACACGGCTGGGTTTGTTTCAACTGCCCCGATGACAACAAGTACCTCACGTACTGTAACTAAAAAATCACGCGGTTTGATGACTGACGCAATTACGTACGCACGACACACGCAGCACGGCAGATCTAGCAGATTGACGTGACAGCAAACCAGCAGCTTTCTCCAGCGCGTGTAGGAAATTCATTTTTTTCTACCGGCCAGAGTGGCGGGTGGTCTCCATAATTTACTCGCCAAAGACTAAATTTACCCGCATTTGGCGACTGGCTATTTTGGACCCTGCTAACACACCACTGCTGGTGTATTGATCTGGGATGCAAACAAACCAGGGGTCGAAAAAGTGACAAAAAGCCAAAGACGCATTAGCACAATTAACTTTTTAGGTCAAGTTAATGTGACTGCAAGCCACTTTAATGATTATTCCCCCATCATTCCCATATCGGAGCAGGGGGTTAGTCAAAGTAGAGTGACGTCGAGGGAGAAAGAAAGACGTAAAAGAAATAATCACTAGTAGACAATTCAATATTCTTGATCTCGACTGGCGAATCAAGTTTCCCCGGTCGTAAGACCGTTATACCATTTGTAAACAATCCCCAGATAATCATTACATCCCTTTATGATCGTCAGAGAGCATAAAACACACACTTACATTGGAGTCTCTGGTTTCCCCGAAAGCTCTTAGTCTACTGCCTAGCAGCTGGAAACCAGCCTATCAACCGACAGCCAGCTGGTGAAACCAGCCTATCAACCGACAGCCAGCTGGTGAAACCAGCCTATCAACCGACAGCCAGTTGGTGAAACCAGCCTATCAACCGACAGCCGGTTGGTAAAACATCAACCGACATCCAGTTGGTAAAACAGCCTATCAGCTGACATCCAGTTGGTGAAGATGATGGTGGTTCTGATTCTGACAAGATCATGGGACGCTCATGGGTCGATTGATCATGGGTTACACATTTTGGAATCAAACTAGTGAATATCGGCTAAAAGGAACAAGTTGTCACTCGCTGCTCTTACATCTACAGCTGCAACCAAACTATGTGCCTCACCGCTTGAACGCATCTAGAATGGAATAGCGAATGCTGAATGTAGAGTGATTTTTCTCTGCCCCTCGTGGGTCCATGTAACACTTATCAGTTCAATATACTCATTATAAACAACCACTTGGAAAATCTGAAAATTGGGAAAATCAGAAAAACTTTTTGCCATGAGAAAAACAATATTAAATTCCAATTTTCCATTTATCTCAGAGGAAAAATGTTGATATTTTAGAATATTGTACCAAATTTTCAGATTTTCCAAATGTTGTTTTTTATAATGAGAATATTGAACTGATAAGCGTTACATGGACCCTTGTGTGTCAGTATGTACTCCGAAACTCATTATCAGTGTCTTGTCTGGAGACTACTTCTAGTTAATAGTGACACTAACAAACAACAGCCTTCCAATTTGCATTTTCACCTAAGCAGGCCTTGGCCTAGAAACGTAGCCCCAATTGTGATAATGAGCAGGTGTGGCACTTTGAGTTGGGAGAGGAATGTGGAGATGCAACCCTGCGAGCGCTGGCCCTTGTCACAATTTCAATACTACTTAAGTACCACTGCAAGAGATTCAACGTGACATTTAATTGTAGAAACATTCGATACTTTGACCAAATGAGTTCTACCAGCTTAATTTCCTTTCTGACGACACCCCCACAGTGCAGATGGCACATGGATTGGAATAGTTAAAGGAGGAAGAAGAAGGACAAGAAGAACAAGGAGGAGGAGGAGGAAGAGGAAGAGAAGGATTGGACAAAACAGAGCTGCAATCTGGCTCTTGACGGTGGACTGCAGCAGTCAGAGTCAAACAGAATCACCAACGTAGAACTACGAAAAACTACATCTCAACACAAAACAATAAATCAACCTTAACAGACTGCTTGTACTGTTTAGCAGCCTAACTAGCTTCACTTTGTACCTGCTGCCTTTGAGGAATCAACTGTGAGATGAAGTCAGTCTCCTCCAGATGTTTATATTGTAGCAGTGACATGATATCAATTTTTAAGAATAAATCATGTAAATTATCGGCACTTCCAAAACTTTAGCTGCTTGGTTAGCTAGCCAGCCAGCTTACAGGATCATCTGGTGCAGTTTGCTCATCACTTTGCAGCTGACTGGTTTCAGAAAGAGGTGTGCCGGTGGTCAGCAGCCTTGCAGGAGGCTGCAGCCTGGCAGGCCGCACCGAGGGCACAAAACACCCACGGGCCTGCCTGTGTCCTCTGATGCCTTTCTGTACCAGGCGAACCACTGACCGACTTAACCCTTTAAAACACACACACTGGGTAGTTGAAGACGTTGTGCATCCAGGTTTTCAGTGTCAAAACAACACAACACCTTTTTACACTACACCTACTTGTGCGAACATATCTTGCATGGCAACGTATGCTTGAACCGGGGGCACAGCGTGATGTAGTTTTAGGGGTTAAAAATGTGGATGTGACGATGTTACCTATTCCGTGGTAGTTTTGACTGTTTGATGCGAGGCACAACCCTAAATCTACGCTTCAGCAAGCCTCAAGATGTAGCAACCAAGCTCAAAAAGATAACACTCTTCAAAATGCTGCCAAAACCGTTCATTTGTTTCCAAACACGATCGTACCTGAAGCTAAACCGCTAGCTAACCTAGCCTAACTAGTTTCTTTGCCCTGCTAACTGGATAGCCGCTAAACTAAATCGCCGTCAACGGCTAACAAACACTGTTTCCAGCATTAATGTAAACCAATACATCGTTCATCGTTTAATGACACTGTTGTTGTTGCATACCTTTTGTTATTTCGGGTATTTTGCTGCCTTGGTCTGCTCAAACTTGTGTTCAGCTGCTTGACTGATGGAAACTGGATCTCAGGCGTTAGCTTCAGGTTGCCAGGTTTCCAAGACTCATCTTTATCCTCCTATTACGGCTAAGAATGAGAATGACGTTTTATCTGGTGTAGGTTTGTATTTGTGAGAAAATATTTGTTTAGCAGTCCCGTTGTACACCCTTCGGCATCATAATATATCTTCAGAGTATCTCGTCTGCTGCCTTCATGAATCTGTTATGTAATACTTTTAAAGGTAATATATGGCAACAAAGTCCACAGAAATGGAGGAACAAGCTTTCACATTTCTATCAGTAAACAGCATCAAATAACCCGAGAACCTGAAACAAAGAGCCGTTGTAGTTTGTTTTTATTGCCTGTCATCAAATTGAAACAAACTGAAAAGTCTGAACAGGTGTGTTATCACCAGTCTGCCAGACGGGGGAGCCATTCTCACAGAGATTGGTACATTAATACACTTCAATTGGATAGATAGATAGATAGATAGATAGATAGATAGATAGATAGATAGATAGATAGATAGATAGATATACTTTATTGATCCCAAAGGAAATACTGGTTAACGAGCCTAGGTTGCAATTGGTCTGTTTATTACATCCTTATAATCACAGTTGTTTTTTCATAACACATACTGATGTTGTCACAATAGGCTAGAACACACACACACACACACGCACACACACACACACACACACACACACACACACACACACCCCTCATAGTGACTAGTCTCCATAGTTGGGTTTTGTGACCCCCAGCACCAAGAGCTTAACACTTGCTCCTGCCATTAAAGGGGGATTCCACTAAAATCATTTTTTTAGGTTGTCATTCAAAGTGAGTTTTGTGAGCCAGAAATCTGTTGATTGAATGATTGATCAAAAACACAATCCACCCCCCTGCAGATATATTCTGATCATTTTGTGCGATGAGGCAGCAGAAATCTTACTTACTGCCTCTTAAACGTTTAGAGAAATTCAGCATGGGAGTCAAAGAGAGTCACAGTGGACGTGACTTCAGCTCCCAGTTTCCCTTAAAGTCACACTGAAAATGAAAAATGAAACATTTTTTTTTTGTTGAGTTTATAGCTCATTCTAACTATGCCAAAAATCACCAAAATTGTATTTATTTTCTTGTATTTTTATATCAAAATCTCATCACTTTTACACACTTTTTAGAAAATCATTAGCGGTGACATCATCGTGTACCAGCAGGTGGAAATAAAAACCAACCAATAAAACATCACAGATTGTCTCTCTCTTTCTCCCTAACTGATCTCCCATTGGTTTACACTTTTGAAAGACCCCTCCTCCCTGCGTTATGCCCCGCCCCCAACATCCTGTTTCAACAGGAAATACATCACATTAAGGAAGCAGGACGCTCTCAAAAGGCAGTTTCATTGTGACTTTTAGAGTTTAATGTGTGTTTGGGCCCGACTCCCATGCCGTGATTAAGTGATAAATAAACTGGTGAGTAGACTATGAACTCAAAGTCGGTGATCATAAACCACAAATATACACAAAAATCAGAAAAGTGTTAATTTATGCTTTTTTTCCCATCAGTTTGACACTTTTCAGTATGATGGACAGAATGAATTTATGTCACAAACGTTCATGTCAGAGATAAACTGGATTCCCACGTGTGACTCTCGCTTCCCTCCCGATCCGTCTTGTTGCTAAGTCACATGACGGCGACGGAAGCTCCGGCGACGACGACACCAGCCAATCGGCTCTCAGAGAGTTCCGGAACACTCTGATCCCCCCAATCGGACTGAGCGGCACGCGCTAGCATCCTATACTCTTCCTTAAATCCTAAATCTTTCTTAATGAACGGCTGTTGACTTTACAGACTGTTGGACCAACAGTTTATCAAAAGGTGACGATTAATATTTTCATTAAAGGATCATTCTCTGTTGGGTATTGCACCGTATTACCGATATAAACCCTTCATCCCCCTCGGACCGCAGGACTTAACACCTGACCGCGACGCAACAGCTGACTGGCAGCGCTCCGTGTGTGTGTGAGTGTGTGTGTGTGTGTGTGTGTGAGAGTGTGTGTGTGTGTGTGTGAGAGAGAGAGCCAAAATAGGCTCAGTTTTATTTTCGGCTATCATCGCTACCCTGTCTCATGGCAGTGACCTCACCATGGAGCACACACACACACACACACACACGCATGTGGACACACACACACACACACACACACACACACACACACACACGTGCACGTGTGTGTGTGTGGGTGTATACGGGTGCATACGGGCAGGAATATACACATAAAAGCACCTTGTGACACCTGTTTAAAAGCACATTATAAATACATTTCACTTGACTTCATTTGACACACACACACACACACACACACACACAAAATTCTCTGTGTTTTCCTAGTGCAATATCCAATCATCTTTGATCATTTTGGATTCATCCTAATACACCTAATAGACCCTATGATCCTCCTTCCTTCCCTTGACTACATCCTTTTTTTGTCCTTGCACATACAATAACTTGAAGCTGACCTGCTAGGAATTCTGGGCCGTCGAACAACATGTGACTCAAAATAAATAATCAGTTTGTTCAGGTTTTAACCAGGTGTGCAGGTAAAGCACGGCTTTCTCTCTACTCATCTCTAATTTGACCCGTGACCTCCTTATTATTGGTTTCTTGTAATGGAAATGAGAAGAAAATGGAAATTAGAGGGTGTATGTGCTGTAATTTGTTTTAACAGGACACACAGTATCTTGTTTTATATTTCCCAGAGGTGTGACCAAGTCGACTTTGCTCAAGTCCCAAGTCAGTCTCAAGTCTTGAGGCACAAGTCTCAAGTCAAGTCCCAAGTCTAAATGTAGATGACCAAGTCAAGTCCAAGTCAAGTCCATGTCATTAATGTCAAGTCTCAAGTCTAAATATAGATTACCAAGTCAAGTCCAAGTCAAGTCCATGTCATTAATGTCAAGTCTCAAGTCTAAATATAGATTACCAAGTCAAGTCCAAGTCAAGTCCATGTCATTAATGTCAAGTCTCAAGTCTAAATGTAGAACAGCAAGTCAAGTCAGAACAAATCAAGAGTCCAGTATCAATTTAATATCTTAAAGAAAACTAAATATCTAGGACTTTTCAATGCAATATGGTTTTAATAGGATAAAAACTTGGTAAGAGCATCATGAGTTTGATTTCTATAATCAGTTTCAATTTCAATAAATTCAATCATTCCATACAAATTCAGAAAACAGAATTTAAATTCAGTTGTCCGCTGGAACAAATCTCATCACTTTCAATCTGAGTCATTTACACAAACACAAGATCTCAAGTCAAGACTTTAGAAACCTTTTCAAGTCATCAGAGTACAAGTCAGAGTCAAGTCCCAAGTCACCAGAACCCAAGTCAAGTCTCAAGTCTTCTCTTCATGCATCAAGTCACTTTGTGTATTCCTTCCCTCTCATTTAAATGAATCTAAGAGACACACACAAACACACACACATTTTCCTGTGCCCGCGCATGAATTTGCAGCATCTCCCTCCCCCACCCTCGAACACAAGGTCAGATACGAACCTCATCCTCTCTAATGATCTGAACTATTCTGCTGGAGGTAACCTGACCCCAGATCAGTGGCGATGGAGGGCGACCGCCGCCAAGATTGACGAGGAATGTGAAATCTCAAATTAGTATCTGTCTTCAACACCAGGATCTTTCCAGAAAAACACGGCTCCTATTTCCCCGCCTTGGCAAAATGTAGGAATGTCTGTAACTGTTTGAATGTGAATCGGGGCTGAAAAGTGCTAAAAAAGAGCACAAGTGCACCTCAGAGACCGCTCGCTGCCAAAATAAAGGCTAAAAAAAGAATATATCATGACATCGATGACTGTCGCGTGTGGTGTCATCATCTCCGTCTTGTCTTCTTTAGCTCTATTTGCACGAGACTAAGACTAATTAATGTGTGTTTTGTGAAATATATTGACACAGGAAAATTAAACTCGCTGAAACCACCAATTCCCCAAATAAAACTGTCTTGATTTTACGATTTGTCACCTCCCGATTTAGCAAAGTTTGTACCGAAAATCCGTTCAAAACATTCCTCTACTGACATTATTTGCACGACGGCCATTTTGAACACTTGGGGTGGGAAACTCAACCCCGGAAGATTAGCATATACATAAAAGTAGCATTACTTAAACACATAAATGAGGACAAAATACAGATAAACCTAACAGTTACCAAATTAGCTAGCAATCTCGAGAACAACACCCACAACAAGTTTTGGAATTTAGCAGGTAAGTTAGCTAGCTTACTAGCTAGGTAGAAAGCTACTAGCTAGCTACCTATTAGACTCTGGCAGCTATACGGACTAAATATATTAAAATGTAAACATGTCCCTCTGGATTCTTGAGCTCCATTTGTTTCAGATATGTTTTTTAGTAGGAAATCTGTGAAATGCTAAATGTTTGTATGATGTATCTTGGTACAGAGCTGTAGCACTGAGCTGGGCTCGATCTTCCAGGTTTTCAAAATGGCCGCTGCGTGAATAATTCTATGTACATAGAATTTTATGTCCATACTCCTTTTTTTCCTCATTCTTTTAGTCTTAATAACCTGTTTTACTCAACTACTTTACTGCTTGTTAAGTATTTATGTTAAACTGTTTTTATTTATTATTAT
>NC_136019.1:3771545-3844045 GCF_048128805.1 Centroberyx gerrardi | reverse complement strand
CACTAGTGACCGACGTATCTGAACCGATCACTAGTGACCGACGTATCTGAACCGATCAGTTGTGACCGACGTATCTGAACCGATCACTAGTGACCGACGTATCTGAACCGATCACTAGTGACTGATCTGAACCAATCACTAGTGACCGACGTATCTGAACCAGTCACTAGTGACTGATCTGAACCAATCACTAGTGACTGACGTATCTGAACCGATCACTAGTGACTGACGTATCTGAACCGATCACTAGTGACTGACGTATCTGAACCGATCACTAGTGACCGACGTATCTGAACCGATCACTAGTGACTGACGTATCCGGCCATGTTATTTTCACTGATGCTGGCTGTATTTACTATAACTTCAACAAGAATGTCGGTCGTTTTTCACAAATATATTTCAACAAATATATTCTGCTGTGAAAAACTGTTGCATGAACGGTTCAAACTTTAGTCCCGCCCACAAAGGTGCTGATTGGCTCAATTGTTTCTCCGAGTGAGAACAAGCTGTTGACTAGAGCGACACCAGACTCTCTGAATCGCTCGATAGAAGTGGGCGGGACGAGATTCAGGAGTCTGGAACCAGGCTATGAGAGTGTTTCATTACATTTGAATGTGTAAGCATGTCATATATGTATGTGAGAGGTAAAATGTGTGTATGTGTGAAAGTTAAAGTTTGAATTATGTCCTATATGGCACCTCATATGAGGCTACTGACATCTCAAAATGTTCTCAAGTGTCAAGTCTGTAATGAGGATGTAGGTGAAATGTAGGAGAGAAAGAGAGAGAGAAAGAGGGAGAGAGAGAGAGAGAGAGAGAGAGAGAGAGAGAGAGAGAGAGAGAGCGAGAGCGAGAGAGAGAGAGAGATGGGGATAGCTTGAGTTTTTCTTTCATCTCATTGCATTCTACAAGATCAAGAGAAATAAACTAAAATCATCTTAAAAACTCCATTGAGAGAGAGGGAGAGAGACACTCTCTCTCTCTCTCTCTCTCACACACACACACACACACACACACACCCTCTCTCTCTCTTTCAATTCAGTTAATTTCAATTCAGAGAGGTATGAAGCCTTGTTGACGAAGGAATCCAAATGGACGGCTCAAATATAGACGACAGGTCATCACATGGTTATAAATCAGAGAGAGAGAGAGAGAAACACCCAAAAACACTGTGTGTGTGTGTGTGTGTGTGTGTGTGTGTGTGTGTGTGTGTGTGTGTGTGTGTGTCGCTGTATATCAGGCTCCACATAAAGTGTGATACAGATACAGGCATCAGATGACAGAGTCGTGATAAAACCTGGAAATACAGACAAGGAGGACACAGAGGTAAATCAGATTTACTTACACACACACACACACACACACTACGCACACACAACACACACACACTCCTAAATCCAGCCGTCTAAATCCACAGCAACAGAGAGCTCAGAGCAAAGCCTTGCTTCAGACCAGAGCTATTTCACACCCTACATCCTAAAACATCTCTCTCTCTCTCTCACACACACTCGCTCTTTCTCTCTCTCTCCCTCTCTTGTTCTGTCTATCTTGCTCTATCTTTTGTTTCTCTAATGCTTTATTTCTCGTCTCCATCTGTCTCTCTTTCCATCTCTCTCTCTCTCTACTTCCATCTCTCACTTTAGCTCAAATAACACACACACACACACACACACACACAAACTCACAGTGGGGAGTCTTGAAGTGTTTATTTTGTTTTATACTATTATCCCATCAGAGTCCAGCCTAGGCCTATAATGGGCTTAAGGCATGAGACGGCCACACACACACACACACCCACACACACACACACACACCCACACACACTAATAAACGCCTCCCTTAACATCGCCATTCGTTCAAAAGAAGTCTCGGCTATCTTTGTGAGGAAAACTATTAAAAGAGTTTTGGATGTAATGCATCTGTTGCTTCACTCAACACTTTCTTCTCATGTTTCCACCAGAATTATTATTATTATTATTATTATTTTATTTTTCTGGTGGAAGAGTCTCTGACACAGCATAATATGAGTTTTGCTAAAAAATAAAATATTAGATATCCACCCTTCCAAACAAGTGACACCTACACTTGGTGTGTGTGTGTGTGTGTGTGTGTGTGTGTGTCCATAGGTGTTGCTCCCTATGGGATTATCTATATCATCAGTTGTCCTCAGTGATACTAGTTAGTGTTGAAGTCGGAGACACCACCAGTCAACACACACACACACACACACACACACAGAAGGTGGCTTATGAGGATGAAGTGATGAGGAAACCAAAGCAAACTGAAGCCGAAACACTTCACACACTGAGATGAAAGGAGGGAGAGAAGAAAAACGAGTGAGAACAGAAAGTATTTATGAAAGGATGATGATAAAATATAAAGTTGACGGAGTGATTGAAAAGAAGTGAATGAGTCAATGGATGAGTGAGGGAGTGAATGAAAGAATGAATGAATTTAAGAATGAATGAACTAATGAATGAGGGAGTGAATGAATGAATGTAAAAAATGAATGGATGAATAAGTGAGTGAATGAGAGTGAATTAATGAATGAAAGAATGAACAAAATAAATGAGGGAATGAATGAATGAATGATTGAATAAGTGAATGGATGAGTGTGAGTGGATTTATGAATGAAATGAATGGATGAATGAAAAATGGAATGTAAAAAAATGAATAAGCGAGTAAATTAATGAATGAGGGAGTGAATGAATGAATGAAAAAATGAATGAATGAATGAATGAATGAGTAAATGAGTGAGTGAGTGAATTAATGAATGAGGGAGTGAATGAATGAAAAAATGAATGAATGAGCAAATGAATAATGGAGTGAATGAATGAAAAAACTGAATGAAAAAATAATGAGAATGAATAAGTGAGTAAATGAGTGAGTGAATTAATGCATGAAAAGAATGAAAGAATTAATGAATGAAAGAATGAATGAATTACTGAATGGAGTAAATTAATGAATAAATGGCCGTATGCATGAATTAATTAATTAATGAGTGAATGAGTGAGTGAAAGAAAGATTGAATAAATTAAAGATTGAATGAATAAATGAGTATTTAGGATTTGTGTCCAATGAATGAAAAAATTAATGAGTGAATAAAGGAATGACTGAATGAACAAATGAATGAATAAATGAATGAATGATAGATGAATGAATCAGTCAGTAAACGGATGTTGATATCGACTAAATCAAGTAAAAAAAAAAAGCAAAATAGATGAAATGAAGGAAAGTCGACAGTTCAGAAAAACAGTTTGACTGTTAGTGGCTGTTATGGTGACACACACACACACACACACACACACACACACACACACACAGTTTCCGAATTGTTGACTTGTACATTCTTGTTGGGGATGACACAGTGACTGATGACAACTCATTTAGGATTCATGTCAAACTCTCCAGACGAGTCCAAACCAAAGCTTCTGTTTCACCCAGAGCAGCAAAGTGACGTGTCGTCCACTGGAGATTCATGTTTTCATGCTGATGGATCCAAAATTCACCAGCCGCTTTCACTATTTTACGAGCCAACTAAGTATTTAGGATAAAATAGGAGCTCTCAGTGATGGTTTCCTTCCAAACAGGCTGGTAGAGTAGACTAACATAAAACCAAAAGCACTACAGCTGAAACATAGGCGCGAAAACAAAAATGTCACAGCAAATGTAAAGAGGAGTATGCAAATTTTCTATAGTAGAGACTGTGTGATCACACCTAGACTTTGTTTTCTTTGGTCTGAACCATTTTTGCATTTGGTTCGTTTAGGTTCACGCTGTCCGATTACAAGTGAACCAGAGCTTGTAAACAAAAGTCACATGACTCACAAGAAGCTTGTTTATTGGACAGAGTTTTGGAAACCTGTCATCCTGCAAATTAGAGATTTTGGCAAAACAAATCTGATTCCAGTTCCTGTATCTCAGCATGATGGACTTGTCTGTCTCTTCTTCTGTGGTGTTCACACCAGTTAAGAACACATGAAGAAGTAGCTGAATATGAGCATCAGTCCAGACTTCATTTTGTTCTGCTAGGCTTTCCTTCTGGCTATCAGATGTCAACATCTGACGTCTACTTCTACCCATAATCCCTTGTGTTTTGGGGTTGTTTCCTGTAGTTGGTTGGATTACGTTCTCACTCCTACTGAGTGCCTACAGTGACATATTCACCCACCAATGTCTACTCAGAAGACACATCAGGTACGCTTGCTTAGGTGATATTATAGGCCTTGGCATGTTTATCATAGCGAGTTCGGTCCTTTGGCTCGAATTGCATTTTCACTACCAAGAAACTGCACCAGAGTTTGTTTGGAAGCGGACTGAGACCAGCCTCTCAAGATGGTCTCAGTCCGGAGTGCGGTTGCTGCGTTCATGTATGCCCAAACAAACCGAACTTGGGGAGGGGGGGGAATGCTCCAGGGTCCGAAATAAAGGCTCCAAACGAACTAGGTGTGAAAACGCCCTGAGACTCGCATTTTCATGCGTTCCGGTACGATTTTTTCAAACGGCATCATTCTCACCCGGACAAACGAACTGAACCAAAGGAGGAAACGCTGCAGAGTTCAAACACCAACAGAACAAACCGTTCCAAACATGCTCAGTGTGAACGCAGCCTAACTCAGGGGCCACAGACAAAATGTAGCAACAATTGTCTGGTGGTCATTTCAACCCAGACATTATATGATATCCTTGTCGAAGTAAACTTTTAATTCCTGGGATTTAGACAGATGGAATACCCATACACACACACACACACACACACACACACACAGTTGTCCTCTTGTTTTAGCTATAGGGTCAGAGGGGCTGCACAGGCTATTTCACACTTGCTAATTACTCCATATGCACACATGCCGACGCAAGAATGTGACTGACAGAATCAGAAAGAACACATCATGACAAACTTCCTCTGGTGCATTTAACACAGCTGGGATAGATAGTTTAGATCATGCTGAACAGGAGAATCGCTACACACACACACACACACCTCCTTCTTCTTCCTGTGTGTGTGTGTAAGTCATCAGTAACACCACCCGTCTGTCCTCATGACTGTAACTGAAGTGTGAAGTTATTCCTTCGTACCGTTTTACCGTTCCTGATGGAAGACGGAAGGAACGGCTGGTAGAAAATTATTTATTCGATTTGTTAGCGGAAAAAAACATCGCAGGATTCCCACGGGCCTTGAAAACCCTTGAAAGGAAAATAAAGTGAGGCCTTAAAGGTTTTTGAAAATGAACGGATGGCCTTGAAAGTACTTGACTTCGAAATTTGTGTTGATATCGCAGCACTTTTAAAATGATTTCTGAGTAATAAACGAAGCCTCTCTGGTGTCTGATTTTGAGTCCTTGAATTTCACCAAACAAGACCTTGAAAGTCACTGAAAAGTCCTTAAAATTTGATGTTCAAGTTAAGTGTGGGAACCCCGACGACGAGATTAAGGTTATTAATTGAAAATGTATTTTGCGGAACATGTGAAAAAAACAATCTGAGGTCGTATTTTGTGAGTTTGAACTGTAGTTTCTGCTCCGAATCTTCAGTTTTCACCTTTTATTTCAAACTGGCAAGAAGCGCCGGCTGATGTGACGCGTCCGTATGACATCATCACTCTCTCTCTCACACACACACACACACACACACACACACTGGTCTGTGTTGTTCTCACCGGTGTGCAGGGTTGGTGGTTTTACCGGTGGCAGAGTTTCGGGTGCCGTTGCTGATCTTTGACGCCTTCGGGTGCCGGGAACCCTGGGTCTTCTTTCCCTCCAGCATGGCCACACACACACACACACTCGTATACACACTCTTTCTTACTCTCTCTTTCAGTCTTTCTGTCTTCCTCTCTCACACACTCTGTGTATCTATCTACCTATCTCTCTCTCTCTCACACACACACACACACTCGTATACACACTCTTTCTTACTCTCTCTTTCAGTCTTTCTGTCTTCCTCTCTCACACTCTGTGTATCTATCTACCTATCTCTCTCTCTCTCACACACACACACACACACACACTCGTATACACACTCTTTCTTACTCTCTCTTTCAGTCTTTCTGTCTTCCTCTCTCACACACTCTGTGTATCTATCTACCTATCCCTCTCTCACACACACACACACACACACACACACACACACACACACTCGTATACACACACTTTCTTACTCTCTCTTTCAGTCTTTCTGTCTTCCTCTCTCACACACTGTGTATCTATCTACCTATCTCTCTCTCTCTCTCTCTCTCTCTCTCACACACACACACACACACACACACACACAGGTTCACTCGTGCAAAACGTCTTGAGTCAGTCTGTGATTTCGGTTGGGAAGCGCACTTCCGAATATCAAGATAAATCCAAAAATCCACTAATTAGGAAGTGAACAGAAAAAAATTCCCTCAGCTCTGTGTTACTTCCACGTTTAATTTTTTTTTTTTTCAATTCCCTCTTGTTTAATCCCAAGGTAATTCCAGAATAATTCTTGAATTGAGAGAATAATTCCTGATGTGATTCCTGAAGTGAACTGAACGATCTCCAAGTGTTCAGAAAACAAGATCCTGGGAAAAAAAGAAAAACACAGAAATCAGTCAGTAAAACCTTCTGAAAGTTCCAAAGGGAAAAGTACTTCAACATTCCGTATTCCGGAATTCAAGCATTCCGGAATTCAGGCGTTCAGGAATTCCGGAGGCTCAAGTCACTCAGCTCTCTGTGGGATTCAAGCCGAGGGACTGAGAGCTGAATTATGAGGAACGCCGCACTCGTCCCTCTGAGCCAGCAGCTGGAGAGAGAGAGAGAGAGAGAGAGAGAGAGAGAGAGAGAGAGAGAGAGAGAGAGAGGGAGAGGGAGAGAGAGAGGGAGAGAGAGAGAGAGGGAGGGAGGGAGGGGGAGAGAGGGAGAGAGAGGGAGGGGAAGAGAGAGAGAAAATGAGAAGTGAATGAGTGTGCGTGCTTGTGTGTGTGACATGGGTGTGTGTGTGTGTTTATTCTGAAAGAGAGAGGGAGAGAGTGTGTGAGTGGGTCAGTAAGTGAATGAGTTGGAGAGTGTGTGTGTTTATGGAGAGAGGGAGAGAGAGAAAGAGAGAGAGACAGAGGCTGACAGAGACTCAAGAAAGAAAAACTGTAATTGTAATCGTGTTTTTAATGTTTTAATTGTATTTTTTTAATGTGTTTTAATTGTATTTTTAGTGTTTTAATTGCATTTTTTAATGTTTTAATTGTATTTTTAGTGTGTTAATTGTATTTTTTAATGTGTTTTAATTGAATTTTTAGTGTTAATTGTATTTTTTAATGTGTTTTAATTGTATTTTTAGTGTTAATTGTATTTTTTAATGTGTTTTAATTGAATTTTTAGTGTTTTAATTGCATTTTTTAATGTGTTTTAATTGTATTTTTAGTGTGTTAATTGTATTTTTTAATGTGTTTTAATTGAATTTTTAGTGTTAATTGTATTTTTTAATGTGTTTTAATTGTATTTTTAGTGTGTTAATTGTATTTTTTTATGTGTTTTAATTGAATTTTTAGTGTGTTAATTGTATTTTTTTATGTGTTTTAATTGTGTTTCAGTGTGTTTTAACTTGTCTTCCAAATTGTCCAGTTAACCAAGCTGAAACTGAACTGAATCTTCTCTCTTCACTCTAATGGAAACAGGGAATCTCTTCACTGGAAGTAGAGCAACCTGAATTGACAAAATCTCTCTCGCTCTCTTCTCTCTCTCTCTCTCTCTCTCTCAATTTAATTCAAATCTGCTTTATTGCCAAGACAGGAAAGAAGTACAGTAATATCCACTTTTAAGGTGACAAACTGAATTTAAAGTCACAAACCCAACATGGGTTATAAAAATGAGGCTTTGCGTAAATAATGAAGTCAAATGAATGTATAGAGCATGCTTCATACAATGATGCAACTCAAAGGGCTTTACAGACATGATTAAAAACATGAGAGAGTAGGAATAGAAGTGTAAATATATAGTACATGTATAAAAGTGCAATGTAGTTAAAAGAAGATAAGCTGAATGAAGTGCAGCAGTGAAAAGATGCTCTGAGTGATGAAGATGTGTTGGATGTTTTCTCTGCTGACCCCCTGTGGCACAAAGTGATAAATACAGGGAAACATGTATATACTGTCTCTGTATAGCATTTGTTTCCACCTGCTTGAGGAGCCAGACAGTTGGTGTTTACTGCATCATGACACTACGGTCACAGGAAAATAAGATTTTATACTAAATTGACTTTAAAATATTTCCCATACTCCGACTTCACTGCCTTATTGTTAAAGGTCTTTGGGTCAGATTTGGATCAAATGGTATTTCCAAATACTAGCAATAATAATAATCTGTAATAAATGCTTAATGAATCATTATTTCATGTTTATGAATAGTTGCTTAATGTTAGCAAGTTATTGATGGTTCATTTCCTCTTTACTAATTAATAGTAAATGAAAGTGTACAATATTGACTCATTAACTAATGATGTTACTAACATGCAAAAACACGTTGAATCTCTGAGGGCCTAGATATTGTTAATTTATGTCTTATAAGCCACTTATTAACTATGTTAACCATTTCTTAACTATTGTAAACACTTAAATTTTATACAAATAAAGTTATACTTATCACTTACAAATTGTTAACCGAGATAATTAGTCATTGCTTTAATTTCATAACAGTTACGATTGATTTAACATAAATGATTAAATACGTACACTACATCATTTACTATTATTTAGTAAACAATGTAGGAAATGAGCTTATCATTCATTAGTTGTTACTTAACCCTTAAATGATAATGAATTAATATTGAATAACGATCAATTCAGCATTTATTAATGATAGCTATTCTAAAATTAATAAAATAATTGAAATATATAGTCTCTAATTAGCATTTGTTTTACTCTGCTTGGTTATCAGATGGATTTTACGGCATCAGAACAATTCAGAAGTCAGGAAAGAAAACTGGCTTTCAGTTCTTTCCTGTGATTGGCTGAACTTCCTAAACTAAAACATGAATTATTCTGATGTGTGGGAGGAAACCCGTCACTCACAGGATTATTGATAAGTGATGAAAAGAAGAATAAGTGTGTGGAGAAACAGAAACATCAGAGTCAGAGGACCTTGTTAAAAGTATTATTTTAGTTTCACAATGTACAAAAACCCAGAACAGACACCAGTATGACACCGACCAGGACACAGTGGTACATCAGAACAATGTAGTGCAACAAGTTTCACAGTCAGCTACTTACATGAATCAGCCAGGAGGGGAAGCCAGAGCTCAGAGTATTCTGTACAGTACAAAATAATCAACATCCACAGGAGATATTTACACGTCAACACAGTCGGGAGAGTTTAGTGTCGGCTGGATTCACTTTCTGATTGAAATAAGAAGCTGCACGGCTTTGAATTATAAAGACAGAAAGCTCAAATAAATAAATCCTTCCCTGTGTGCTGCAACTGATTTCTGTCGCTCACTCCAGGAAGAAACTGCACTTTTGATTAAAAACGTAGCACAGAATATGAAGAGTTATTTCCAAAATGCTATATATATATATTTATTTTTTTCAGAGAACAAAAAACAACTTGTGAAAGTTCAGTTTCTGTCAAATTTAGGCGAGATGGAAAAGTTTGCATTTTGTCGATTTACCTACCAGTCTTTAAAAAGAATTAGATTTAGTTTTGTGCATTTTAAAAGAGTAGGTGCCACTTTTTTTGGAATGAAACTCTTCATATATAAATCAGGTCAAATGCCCCGTGTCACGTGTGTGTGAACAGATCTGAGTGCCGACATGCTACTTGATTAAATGTTTAAGTGAAATAAAAATGACGCTGCTTAGTCCCAAATCACACTTGTCTACTGATTTATGTGACGTTTCCCCACGTGTAAATATAAATTACGTACTAATATTTATTTCCCTTGTCATATTATAAATGTTATCGTCACTCGATCAGTTTCTGTTCTTATCTGATCAGTTAGCTTGTCATGTTGATTTTTTGTTCGTTTGGAGCTTACAAGCTGCTTCGTTTTTGAATCTCATCCGCTCAAAGTAGTAATTTTGTCTCTTCTTTCTTTTATTATTGTATTTTATCTGTTTTTTAATAACTTTGCTTTTACATTTTATCGCATATTAACCAGCTTTAGAGTAATGAAGGCCTTCCTGTGCTGAATCAAATGACACATACTGCATGTTCATTTCGCTTCACATCATCTCTAAAAATCACTCTTACCTTAATTGTTCCCAATAATCTGTCAGTGATTTCTGTGACAATTCAAATTAGTCAATGCCAACTTGAAATTTCCCATTTAATGCACCATGCCACAAAAAAAAACCTGTTGCTCACCTTGTGTCTTTTAGATACTGCGTGTTTCCCCTTCTCACTTAAAATAAACCATGAAATAAAAAATATATGCATATATCCCACACACCCCCCTCCCCCATCTGTACATACAGTATATCAATTGATATGTGCAATTTGATTCATGTGGTTACCGAGACGAACGCATGTTTTTATATTTGGTCAATTGGAGAGAAGTTATTGATCGCCTGGTGTAGAGTCATCGAACGGTTTGTAGTTAGTTTGGTTTGTTAAGTTCTGCTCATCGATGACCTGCAGAAACCTCCAATTTAACCTCTGCCTGCCTTTATTCTAATTAAGTTCAACAAAATAAATTTAAAAAAAGCTCAGTTACAAAATGCATTCGCAAAGACCAACTTTCTGTTTTAATAATCTGGTCCCATTTTCATAAACTCTACTGGAAACCTTGGTGATCTGACTCTGTCCCTGCGTTCAAGGCAACACGAGTCGATCCCAGAAAAAACAGTTTGATCCAAATTTCAAACAGTAAATTGAAGAGTTTTATTCCGAAACAAAACGGAATCCGCTTTGGGAAAAAGACATGACTTCAAGTTCATAATTCAATTCCCTTCAGAGGATCCAGCCGGGGGAAAGTTACCTACTATCCTCTAAAAGGGAACGTCATTTCTTTTCGTTTTTGTGGTGTCGATCGTGTTGAAAATAGTAACGCAGGATTCACTTTTTTTGCCAGTGGTGGATTTCTCGTTTCGGAAGAAAACTCTTCAGCTGGACCCGGAAAATAACAAAATGAGCACAGAGAGAGAAAACCAAAAGCGGAAAGCCACACAGAAGGAAGAGCTACTGGAAGTCGAAGGTTTGGGCTGCGTTTCAATTAAAAAAAACACAACCTTTCCCTTTTCTTTCTAACTTTCCCTCAAACCTGCTCGGTTTGATACGGGATAATTACTGTTTTTTTCTTTCCCTTATGTGATATTCAGATGATTATGTAACCCAAAAGGCATAAAACACACCCCTCCTTTGTCTTTCTCTCACTCCATCCATCCTTCTCTCTCTTTATGTGACGTTAGTAAGGAAGTCTAGACTGATACATCGGTTTGGCTATATCATTTCATTAGTTTGAGTTTCTGTGGAGAGTTTTAGTGTCCCGTGACGGTCTAAAAGCTGCTTAAGAGGCTTTTCCACAACTGACAAGAATTCAATTCTGGGGGGAAACAGTGATTCCTTGTCTTGTTTTTGGCATGAAAATGGCCGAAGTTACATATTTAAAGAACATTAGCATAAATATATCGACTATCTGCAGCTGCAATCCAAAAATATCAGTATCGGCCTTCAAGAAACCCCATCGATCGATCGAACGTAGCTGAAAGCGACGGGGTCAAATATTCTCCGGTAAGATGTCGTAGCGCTCTCCTCCTTTTTCCAGCGCATCTATCCATCCCTCTCCATCCATCCATCCAACCTCATTTTCTCCTCCTTTCCTTCCATTCGTCCGCCCGACCTTCCGACCCCGACTCGCTGCCGCGTCCGAAATTCGTGACGCCAAGTAGGAGAAATCAGAGCCGAAACACAAAGCTCGTATTTACGGTGAATCTGATATGATTTGAACGCAGCACACTCTTTCCTTCCCTCTCTCAATCTCTCTTTTTCCCCAGCTATCCCTCTCTCTCTCTTTCTCTTGATCCCTCCTTCTCTATCTCCACCTTTCCCCTCCAGTCGCTGCTTCTCGCCATGGTGAGGATAGCTATATCAACCCGTCCTTTTGTTTTCCTTCCCTCTCTCCCTCCATCTACCCATCCCTCCTTCCCTCCCTCCCTCCATCCCTCTCTATGTGATGTTGGATATGGGGTCGCTGATCCTCAAACACCTCCAGTAGATGGTTCTTGCCATGGTGAAGAGAGCCAGCAGGATCACCAGCACCCACGACACGTAGATCCCTTTGGAGAGCTGGGCGGCCTTCCACGTACCCACCTGGACACACACACACACACACACACACAGTTAGAAATTTAACTGTCACTTCAAACAATATGAAAAATTAAATGAATAACTAACTGTTTAAAGGAATACACCGAGTTTTTGGGAGATTTATCCGATTGGTCTATGGAATAATCGTAACACCATGACTACACAAGTGTCTACACACACACACACACACACACACCATGAGTCCCGCAGTGGAGGCGGCGATGACGACGAAGAGCAGGAAGCACAACAGGCTCCTCCTCCTGGGGTACCGCCGGCCAATAGAAGAGCTGGAAATTAAAACCAGGAAGTGAGTTACAAAACCTTCTGTAGCTCAAACCTAAAAGCTCCTATACTGACGCTTTGAAGTACACAACGTTAAAACATGCTGAGGTTTTATACAAGTGTAACACAATGTAGAAGAAAATATTATATTTTACTTTAATAATAATAATAACAAAATGAGGTTTGGTGTATTTCTACCGCATACTATTTATTTACTAATTTTTGTAGGGTTGTTTTATAAAGACTGGGAGGATTTCTCTATCTCCATCTCTCAATCATTCTCTCTCTTCTCTGTCTCTCTCTCTCTCACACACACACACACACACAGAATTGTGACGGTATACACTTACACTTTGCGGCAGTGTGGACATCTGGCCAAGGTCCTGTCTGAAAACTCTGTCCACTGGAGGAGGGAGGGAGGGAGGGAGAGAGAGAGAGAGAGAGGTCAACATGTGTGTGTGTGTGTGTGTGTGTACCAGTTATCCATCTAAATCTAGTAAAACACAGAGAAGTATATAAGCAAACCACACTTTTCATAGCTAGATATTGGATTTAAAAACTCAAAGTACAGGTTAGGGTTCTTTATCTTCGTCATAATAATCACAAAATTTGTGTGTACACTTCTTGGTATTTGTGTGTGCTCTTAGGTGTGTTTGTGTGTGTGTGGATGCTTGAGTGTTCAAAACATCTCTGACACTCACAACATCATAACACTCATACAACTCATAGTACTATGAGGTGCTGTGGATAGAAATGCCTACCAAATGGCATATTATGTTATGTTGTGTGTGTCTATATGTACTGTGTGTGTGTGTGTGTGTGTGTGTGTGTGTGTGTCCTACCAGGAACGTATTGGAGCAGTGTCCACAGATGACCCTGATACCAACAGGCTGGTGCTGCGGTTCAGGACTGTCCCTCCCGATGTGAACCGGGCCCAGGTTGATGATGCGTTTACTGGGAGACAAACGAAACTCATTTAAAAACAACTAAAGCCTGAGCTCACACACTTGTCGTACACCTGTATATCTTTTCATTTGGACATGATTTTTGTAGGGCTGCCCCCTAATAGTCGACCAAATGTTAGTCGATGAGAAGAGTCTTGGTCGACCAAGTTTTTATTGGTCAGTTAGTCGCAGAAAAAAAAAAAAAAAAAGCCTCAAACTCCATTCGGGAGCTGCGCCTTGTCGTTAAAAAGTTATTAGACCAGGGTTGCACTTGGCGGGTGTATTGCTGGGGACCCGAGGACGTGCAGTGTCGGATTTGGTGCAATTTGGACACACGACACGTTCAATATTAATAAACTTTGAATAAACAAGCGAACAGCGCTCTGTGCAGCAGCGGGGCTCACAGCAAGCGACTGATAGCCTACGCCTATTGTGTGTTTTTTCCCGTGAACCAGAGTGTATTTCACCGGTGTTTCTGACCGCTAGAAGCCGCGACTTGGGTGTGTTTTTTCAACAAAAAAAAATAAATTTAAATTATTAAATTAATATCATAAACGTGTGACGACTAGTCGACTAGTGGCTTGAACTAACGACTACTAGTCGACTAGGAAAATCTTTGGTCGGGGGCAGCCCTAGATTTTTGTGAGATCTGATTCTACAGATTGGATTTCCCGATCACATCGTGTCCGCACTCGGCCTCTAACGATTACATCCGTGGAAACATTTTGCTGCCTGGCTGCTGAAGTTTCTCACACACGGATGCGGTGTTCACGAACCGGAGCCAACGCTGTGATTCACGTAAAAACATTCCCCACACAAGCGTTTCCTCTCTCACCAGTACGGTCTCGGACAGGCGATCCTCTGCGATGTGACCTTGCAGATCAGCAGACAGTTACATGGACAGCGGACGTACTTCTTCCCCACAGGAGCGTTCTTTATCGGCTGCAGAGAGGAGGATACAGAGAGAGAAAGGAGAGTAAGAAAGAAAAACAGACACTTTTTTCCACTTTCTTTCCCCCAGGTGTTCCCAAATCCCATCCTGAGGTTCTTCATTATTCGTTTCATTTCATTCTACAAGTTAAATTATTTTGGTTTCATCAGCAGAAATTCTGTCTGGTTTTCTCATATGAGACGATGGAAAGACTTATTGATCTCGGAAAGATGAGAGATTGACAAAGTAAAGGAGTTTGTCATTTTATAGTTTCCTAATGCAGTGGTTCTCAAACTCAAGACGATTTATGGACTGAAAAAAAACAAACAAACCCAAAAGCATTTCTGATATGTCTCTAATCTTTGTGACGTGCAAAGTGCTCTTCTGGTGACATAATGGACCTGTTCCAGCATTTAAGATTAGATAAGATTAAACTTGAATGATCCCTGTGGGGGAATGTGGCTGTTGAAGCAGCAAATAAAAACTGGATATAAACAAAAAGTGTAACAAAAGAGACTCATATTAACATGCATAACCGATGAGTCCGATGTTAGAATGTGAAGTAGAAATGTGTGAGTGAAAGTATGAAAACGTTACAGTGTTGAGAAGGGGTGAGCAAAATAGCAGCATTAGCATCAGCAGAACAAATAATAAAAAACTTTATTTCTATAGCGCTTCTCGCAAAACAGAGTGCTTTACGTGGTATGAAAACAAAAACAGAACAACAGCGGTGCACAAGAAATATTAAGAGGTAAAGACAAGCTTGTAAAAATGTGTTTTCTGTTGTGACTTCAACAAAGACACAGTTGGCCATTCGTATTTCGACTGGTAAGTTGTTCCAAAGTTTAATCCAAAAGTCAGAGGAGATTGGTCTGCGAAGCTCACAGTTTTGTTCACTGGGAGACAGAAGAAGCTCCTCAAAATAATAAACACAAATAAATTGAAATAGCTGGAAAAAGGGGGAAAAAATCTTTGGTTGGTGTCAAATTTGATCATTTTATGCTTGTGCAGCCATATCAGGGGGCTGAGAGCGGGAATTGGTTTATTTTTAGGAGTTACAGGCAAAAACCACTGTTCGAAAGTCCAGTAAGCGTAATATGACACTCCAGAGGACTCCTCAAATGTGTGTGTGTGTGTGTGTGTGTGTGTGTACGACTCACCGTAGCTTCATTGCAGATGCCACACTTGACCACATGCTGGTGCGTCTTGCCCTCCACAGATATGGCGCTCTGACAGACCCGGCAGCTGATGACCGGAGCGCTGCTGCTGTCCGGGCTGCCCTGCGGCGAGTAAGGGGGCGGAGCCTCGCCGGGCGCCACCGAGCTGGGGAACGGAGCGAAACCTGGAGACAGGAGGCATGAAGAGAACACATGAGACTTGACTTGATGCATGAAGAGAAGACTTGAGACTTGGGTTCTGGTGACTTGGGACTCGACTCTGACTTGTACTCTGATGACTTGAAAAGGTTTCTAAAGTCTTGACTTGAGATCTTGTGTTTGTGTAAATGACTTAGATTGAAAGTGATGAGATTTGTTCCAGCGGACGACTGAATTTAAATTCTGTTTTCTGAATTTGTATGGAATGATTGAATTTATTGAAGTTGAAACTGATTATAGAAATCAAACTCATGATGCTCTTACCAAGTTTTTATCCTATTAAAACCATATTGCATTGAAAAGTCCTAGATATTTAGTTTTCTTTAAGATATTAAATTGATACTGGACTCTTGATTTGTTCTGACTTGACTTGCTGTTCTACATTTAGACTTGAGACTTGTGCCTCAAGACTTGAGACTGACAAACAATAACAACATGTCTGTGGAGAAAATAAAAACACTGAATTTGGCCTCAGCAGTGTGAACAGGCTTGATGACTGAATTAGTGACATTCTCCTCACAGCAGTGTGTAACCACATCAACAACCTGTCTAAAATATCACATGATTAGTTGTGGTTTGCCTTGTGGGAAAGCGTCTCCATTTCCTTTTCCAGTTGATTGACTCTATTTACATCTCTGTGCTACCATCTTTTATCTTTTTTGCAGTCCAACATATACTACTACTTCTAAATCCTTATATTACCTCAGCTGACTTGGCTGCTTTATCACCACCACTACTGCTGTTGTTGTTCTCTGAGGTTTTGTCAGGTAATGATACTGATACAGGAATTGAGACCAGAAGCTCCTCTGTGGTCCAAAAGCTAAATCCCCCCCCCCCCCCCCCCACCACTGCTATAAACCACTGTAGAGGAACCATTACAGTTTAGATATTATTGTTGTCCTCGGGCACATTAATTTAATCTGCAGAAGCCAATAAAACATTATCTACCCACCTACAGTATCTATTTCTGGTGATGAATTTATTCTTCTGTAATACATCAGCCAACGGGACATTATCTTTGGCCGCCCAATGACTATGCATAACACGGGGGGGGGGGGGGGGGTATGAAGGGAAGTTGAGCATAAAGATTAAAGTGAGTGGTTAGCAGGAAACGACAGAGGAAGACAGGATGAAGATGATAAGAAGAGGATTTGGAAAGAAGGAACAGAGAATGGGTGGGAGGAGGGAGAAGCAGCGATGAAGAGGAGATGAAACAAGGAAGTAAAGTAAGAGACAGAGAGTTGAGGTATTAGGTTGGCAGGAATTAAGGCCCAGAAGAACAGGTAAAAACAATAAAAACAAATGGTAGAAAGATGAATCCAACAGTTATCCATGTTTATAACCACTGATGTACTGATGAATTATAGGCTGGGTGACCTCTGACCTCCAGTCAATAGGGCAAACAACCACCACTATAAACAAAAATCAGATATACTATCTGAAAAGCATTCATTTAAACAACCTATTGTGTACAACTTAAATCAGTAATACTATTTACTATGGTGTGTGCACCCTGAATTAACATCACATTTATGCCTAAAAACTCTATTTCTGCAGCCAAAGGGGTGCGTAAAGTGATTTTAGGTGGATTTATCCTCCACTATATCCCTGTTTGATTCATTAACTACATTGTTTACTGCTAACGTTAGCTAAACTGCTACCTTGTCAACTGAAGTGAATGCTAGCTAACGTCAGTATACAAGCTAATAACATTGACTGTCCCATTTTGTGCATCCTCAAATTTAAGTATACACTAAAATGCCTTATCTAGCTCTTTAAAAAAGCCAGAAATGTGCCTTAATCTTGCAAGCTAAGCTAGCTAACAGCAGTCACCGACATACTCTGCGGTTTTGGCGGATATCCATACGAGCTGCCCCCGGGAGAGAAGCCGTTGGTCCCGTCGTGCTGCTCGGACAACAGCGGCGACCGTTCCCCGTCCGCCATGCCACCGGAGCCTCTAGGAACGACCACAAGAACGGTCTGTGCCCGGGTGGGGAGCCCTCAAACCCGGGTAGAGCTTGCGGGGAGAGTCGCTGAGCAGATTTCACCCTGGATCCTCTCTCTTGCTTTTTTGATTTGACGTTCACATGACAGTGCGAGAAAAACGGAAGGAGGAAGCGAAACAACAAAAACAATCGTCACGTGACTTGACCTGACTCACGGCTGGGATGGACGGGGCGCTCAGCCAATGAACGTGCTCGGTGTGAGTGAGGAGGTTCAAAGGCGGTGTGGTGATTGGTTGGCTGGTTTGACAGTCAGGGCCGCGTTCAAATACTATTGCAAAGCGTCCTTCACTGCCCCTTTTAGACAGGTGTTAAACATTTTTGTGATATTAAACGCGAAGTACAGTGTATTTATCACATTTTAGGGTAGTTTCAAAGTGATGCAAGTTAAAAAAAAAGAAAAAAAAAAGCCATAAACTTACCTTTTTCTGAAAATGTAATTGATTTTTTATATTGGTGGTTGTTTGACTTTCACCATTATAGTTTACCCACTGCTTTATTTGCAGCTACATTATTGTTTGCGACCCAGAGTATGTGCACTTGCCTTGCCGGGACTCACCAGAAACAAGTAAGTAAGCAATTTTGTGTCCCAAAACATAGTTTAATAAACACTTTTCTAAAAAGAATCCGTATGAAAATCCAGTAACATTCCCAAAGAAATGTTATGCAGACTAAAAGACCAAAACTCTACCTCAGAATGACTGGAATGGAAGTTCTTTGTGGAGAAGCAACATCAAACAATACACATAATTCTATTTAAAAAGTAACTGCAACACTATGAGGATGTTTAAGATGCAAAATACATCATCTTGTTGATATGCATTCTTTTCAAAATTCAATGCATTTATGATACATACTCTATATCATCATCTTACTCCAAAAGTGTAATAGCTCAATGCCAAACTCACATAATTCAAAAGGTACAGGTTTTAAGATTGAATGGGATTTCTGCTTTATTATAATAAAAAAATCCAGTGACACAATACTCCACTAAACTGACACTTTGATTCATACTGTAAAAGAGATCTTAAACTTACCTGAAAGAAAGAAAGAAAGAAAGAAAGAAAGAAAGAAAGAAAGAAAGAAAGAAAGAAAGAAACTGTCACATCTATCTGGAACAGGAAGGGGGAGCTGCTGTCAAAAGAGCATGGCACATCAAACACCAGTGTCAGGGGGTTATGTTACCGTTTTTTGAAATCAGATCTCTGTAATCTGGTTACATATGTCCATGACTCCACAGTGCTGTGAAGGAACTTGTGAGACACAGCTCAACAGAAATCAACACTAAGCTTTTGTGCGCAAGTAGTTTGTTTTAGTTTTGTGCGTCACTTGATAAATCCCACCAAACATGTTGCCTTAATTGTATCCCTGAAATCAGTTCAATTTCTCCATTACATAAACATTAACTATCCATTAAGAATAAGATCGTAAGGGTTAGTATCATGGGTTTTTAAAGGATCTATTCATCGGTTGATTCATGGAGATAATACAATTAAGGGATTTTTTAATGCTTTTTGTGCATGGTTTACAGGGTTATTAATGAAAAGTTCTAAGTTATATTGTGTGTTTGTGGGGTGTTTAAGGGGGTTTCTTAACTAATTTTAAGGGGATTTTGCATGAATTCAGGGGTGAATTAATGTATATAATATCATATTTTCAATATCATATCATATTTGTAAAAGTTTGTTTTTGTGATTAATTCATTTTTAGAGCACAGACAATCAAACAAAGACAAAAAATATGAATCAGATAAAAAAAAAGGCAGAGCATGAACCCTAATACTTTCTATTTTTCTTTGTGTGCGATTGAATAATTGCAATTTTCTAATGTTCGGTTATTATTAGTTATTATTGCTATTTTGAATTGAATTGTTAGTGAAGCAGGCTTATAACTGGAGCGTCGGTGGTTTGAATCCTCAGACTGGCAGGGAAAATCTGGGTAGGTTAAAAAAATGAGAAGCACTCTGCCCTCGCTCAGAAACTACTGCTGCAGTGCCTTTGAGCAAGGCACTCCGCCTCCAACTGGCAGCTGCTCAGTGGCCAACAGCTCCAAGGTGTGTACTGCTGTAACCAGAGGTGGAAAGAGTGCTAGAATGTTCTACTCCAGTAGAAGTACTGTTACTCTGCTGATATTTTACTTCAGTAAAAGTAAAAGTACTGGTGTAAAGTGTCTCATTTAAAATGTCCTCAGAGTAAAAGTTACTGAGTTACATTTTAGAAAAGAGAACTTGTTAGCTGTGATCTTTTCCACATGATTCTTAAAGGATGAGAGGACAGAGTTCAAACTAGATTCTCTTAATTGGAAAATTTGGAAATTACAAAATAAAATGCACAAAGAAAGTAATGCCAGATTACTCTTCTCACTGTGAATCGCTGCACAACTGGCCAATTTATGATTGTCCAGTTTCTGTTGCTGATGCTGATGTGATTTAAATTGTAGGTAAGTACAATACTTCATTAAAAATGTAGTTAAGTAAAAGTAAAATTACTGACATTAAAAAATACTCAAAAATGTACAAGTACACAAAAAAAGCTACTCAATTACAGTAACAAGAGAAAATGTAATTAGTTACTTGCACCCTTGCCTGTAACTGTATGAAAGCTGAAACAGAGTTTGTGTGCTCAGGCAACTAAAAAACTTTCCAGAATAAATGAAGAGTAAAAAAACACTTTGCATGTAGCGGTCATGTGGCAGACAGGTAAACTATTCCTGGAGCGAAGAGTTCGCCCTCATATCACATACCGATCTTTTGTGTTACAAGTTATACAGCCAGGCAGCTGTCATGTGAACCGCTGAAGGGTTCAATTCCAAAATAAAAACAACAATAATCATTTCAAGGCACTCAATGATGCTTGAAATAAGAATAGGCTATCCACCATTTGAAATTCCTGAATTTCCTCAAGGGGATTAATAAAGTGCTATCTTATCTTATCTTATCTTATCTTAAAAAGTCCAAAATAAAACACATTAAAGGATAAGGCTGGTGTTTTTAATGCATTGCTTACCGTCAACAATTCCTATGAAAATAACAAAATCAGCAATGATTTTTTTTTAGCAACAAGTCTCGTCCATGTAGCCGGTGCCCAATGCAGCCTCATGTCCCAGCAGCCATAGAACTCCACTGTATTAAAAAAAAACGATTAAAAACACGTCAAAGAGCCATGCCGTTGCTCTGGGCAACATATTTCATCATCACGATGCACCGGGCCAGCCGACTTTTTCCTCAAACAACTTAACTACTAAGTTAGTAACTACTAACCGGAGTAGAGCAAACACATTGTTGATTTTGTTATTTTCATAGGATTTGTTGACGGTAAGCAATGCATTAAAAAACACCGGCCTTGTCCTTTAAGGTACTTTTTAGAGGACAGTAGATCACAAAAGTCCTTGATTGACACACTGATAACACTTGGACAATGAATCAATAACCTCAGGCAACAATTTTTTTTAATGAAAATGGATAGATAGCATTTTGGAACAGAACTCTTCATTTAATCATTTGTAGATTGTATACTGACACAGTGTTCAACCTTAACTGATTGTATTATTATTATTATTTTTAGTATTTTTATTATTACTGTTATCTTTTTTCTTCTTTTTCTTTCTGCATATGTATAAATGTAGATCTGTAGGCATGTGTATATTTTGCGTTTGTGTGTTTCTTTGTATGTATGTAATGCATGCATGTTCATTTGCATAATAAAAAAATAAAACAAATATGGGCCTGAGTCATTGATGTGGCTGTGAAAAAAAATAAAAAAAATAAAATAAAATACGCATTAATCCGCAATAGGAACATCTTCCTAATACTGAGCTCCTGTCCTCATCTTTTGCGTACTCCACTTCGAAATTTGAAGATACTGAATACAAACTCTGTGTTTCCTTAGTCCTTTTAGGGGAATTTCCTTTTCTCTTGCCACTCTGCATAGACAGGCTGTTCCCCTTATTGGCTTCAGTGGAAAATTTCAGTGTTAAATGGGACAGTAAAATCTCAGAGGACCCTTCCCTTTTTGTGCGTTATTTAAGCAAAGTACTCCAAACTGGTCTGACTGCTTCTCTGCTGTTTTCTGAGCCAACTGTGGTTATCGGTCATCGGGCTTCATTGTTGAAGATCAGATCCAAACAAAAATCACGTGTCACTGCTGCTGGACAATGTTAGGCCCCACCTGGCTCATCAATGACCTTCCTGTGAACTTTTTATTCCCTCTCTCCATCTTTTCTCTGTATTCTGATGACACCCTTAAGGTATCCAAAGGTACCGATACATTTCAGTAAACTAACTACGTAAAGTAGTTCCTGATTACCAGGCAGGTCAGATAACGATACCTTTGTAGCGTCTCCTTATCAGCGGGCAAACCTCCATCCCAACATAATTACTACATCTGACGGCACAATAGAAGACAAAAATTTTAATTGGTACTTGGGAGTGTAGTGCGTTATTTCATTACACAAATCACATATCACAAAATAGCGATAGTAGACACTTTCTCTCACTGTGAACATTTTTGGGAGTCAAACTGGGAGTCAATATGGCGACATCAACAGAACAGTGACGTCACTGCTGTATATTTATTGTCATTGGCGATTACAGAGAATATGACTCTGGTTGTACCATCTTACTTGCGATATGCATGTTACTATCCTTTGTATGTGACTTGTACAATCTACTGTCAATTATATGTCTTTCACTGTCCTTACGCGCTGTAGTTAGGGTCCTGTCGTCCCTCTGCCATGTGTGTCACTCATTCTCCGGCATTTTCAACTGTTCAGCGATGGAGGACGGTGTTACGAGTGAAACAATCAGAAAGGAAATGCAGTTACGAAGGCTAAAATGCCTTGTTCTAAAGCCAAAAACGTAAATGACAAAGCAGTACACCTATTATTATACCAATATTTAGTATGATGATATATTACCTCTTCACTTTCGTTTCGACATTTCTGTTGGATCTCTGCAAAGTTACAAGGAAAAAATAAAATGGTTCCAGTTCCTGTAGCTAACCATGATGGATCTTTCGGCTTCTTTGCTGTAATTTCCCTTCTCTGGTATTCATACCAGAAAAGAACACTAGGCTTTCCAAACATGAGGAACTGGCTATCAGATGTCAACATCCGTCTCCTGATAGCCATAAAAACGTGCTTTTTGGGGTTGTTACCCGTAGATTAGGAAATGGAGACGCTTTCCCACAAGGCAAACCACAACTAATCATGTGATATTTTAGACAGGTTGTTGATGTGGTTACGCACTGCTGTGAGGAGAATGTCACTAATTCAGTCATCAAGCCTGTTCACACTGCTGAGGCCAAATTCAATGTTTTTATTTTCTCCACAAACATGTTGTTATTGTTTGTCAGTCTCAAGTCAAGTCCCAAGTCTAAATGTAGATTACCAAGTCAAGTCCAAGTCAAGTCCAAGTCATTAATGTCAAGTCTCAAGTCTAAATGTAGAACAGCAAGTCAAGTCAGAACAAATCAAGTCCAGTATCAATTTAATATCTTAAAGAAAACTAAATATCTAGGAATTTTCAATGCAATATGGTTTTAATAGGAAAAAAAACTTGGTAAGAGCATCACTTTAGAAACCATTTCAAGTCATCAAAGTACAAGTCAAAGTCAAGTGCCAAGTCAGCAGAACCCAAGTCAAGTCAAGTCTTCTCTTCATGCATCAAGTCAAGTCTCAAGCAATCAAAACTGTGACTTGAGTCTGACTCGAGTCCAAGTCATGTGACTCGAGTCCCCACCTCTGCTCTGCATTGATTTCCACCAAGACAAATGACTGTATACTATCAACGTTCCCATCACATGGAAAATTGCTGCATACCAGTTTACTTCCTTGTTCATTGTTTGATCCCAAACTAAAGGCGTTTTTTCTTCCGTGTGTGTGTGTTAGACACAGATAAAAAGAGATAGGAAGAGAGAGAGAGACTGTCAGAGAGGGTGTGTGTGTGTAAGTGCCAGCATAAATCTACTGTCTGTGTGTAGAGAGACTACTACATTCACTATGTCTCTCTCTCCACTGCTGCTGCTGCTGCTGCTGGTCTGCAGCTCCCACGCTAGTCACTTCTATGGGACGGTGATGACTTTTATCCCCAAAAACAACAGTGCAGATGGATCTGTCCAGGTAGGTAAAATTATAACTGAAGAGCTTCATTCCAAACTGAGATATACACCATTTGAAAATAATTATAATAATTGTAACACATAGTCTTACAAAATGATTGACTGAAAACAAAATATGGTGGGGGGTTTTTCAAGAATGGAAGGAAATGTTTTCACAGACTGGTCTTCACTTTTGGGATACAGAAACAATTAAGAGTTTTATTCCAAAATGAAATATCTGCCATTTGAAATAATAATATTAATACACAGACTCTTATAAAATGAAACAAATTATGTTTTTGTTTTTCTTGAAGGAGAATTGTGTTATGTGTTTAAATGAAATAAATGAGTTTTATTCTAAAATTAAATATTCACCATTAGAAAAAAGTGGCACCGACAGTTACAGAATGAATAATAGCACAAAATAAAGATAAATTCTGTGATTTTTTTTTTAAAGGATAATTAGCAGCTTATGTTCTTTGTTGACAAAATGAGAATATTTCTACAGACTACACTCTTATGTTTTATAAATATTGAATAATGAATTTCCGGTAATATTCCCCCCCCCCCCCAACAAAAACATTGATTCATAGTGTTTTGGAAAAGAATGTTTCATGAGGTGTTTGTTTTACAAAGTAGTAATTTTTCCTCTTTTATATATTTTTTTATTTAATTGCATTTTATCACTGGTTTCATCACTTCACCTTTATGTTTTATCACTGTGCAAATTAACTAAACACTAAACAGTCTGTAAAACCTACAATTACATTTTATTTTTCTTTACGCATTTTATTCATTCATTTAATAGTTCAATAATGTATATATTTTATTATTATTATTTTTTCTTCATCTTCAAGGCAGTAATGTATCCCAGAGTTTCCTTAACATTGATTAGGTGTGGTGGGTCTCCCTGCTTTAAAGAGCTGCTGACACTAAAATAATTTCATCAGTCTGTGTTTCAGTGGAGAGTTTTAGTGTCCCATGATGCTCTGAATGCTGTTTCAGAGGCTTTCCCACCCTGACAAGAATACAATTCTGAATACTTAAAAATTTTCAGCATGAAACCGGAAAGATATTGAACATTGGCACAAATATCCTCCATCAGCAGCGTCAATACAAAAACATCACCATCGGTATCGGTCGAACCCTAATTCATACTGTTCAACGCGTTTTAACTGCATCAAAGTGACATCTATTCCCAAACTAACATCCTGAACAACTACCATCATAAATTATGTTATTAATAAGAATGATTCTTAATGTAATAATATCATATTATTGTAATATTGCAGGTGGTCCTTCGCTACAAGCTTAACTTTCACTCATGCACACAAGAGGACACGTGGGTCTGTATCAGCGGGGACTGTGGGACTGTTGAGAGTTTAACGCTGAACATCGTGGATCAGGAGAGCAGTGGGGAATGGTGCCAGAGGGAAGGAGTCATGTTTCGGCAGATTTCCACCAACGCTCCGTTTCAGCTGCGGTGAGTACACCAAAAAAAATCAGCTTTGCAAGTAATTTTGACAGCTTAACTGACAGCAAAGTAATTTGTACCCATCTGGTTTTCCACGGAGGGTAAAACAAACTAGAGTTTCTTCTCACTCCTGCCGGTGAAAACCTTGTATCTCCAAAATGTCAACGGTTCAGGAACTAATAAAAATAATCTTGTTTTTAACTTGACGGCCATGCATTTTTGAGTTTATCCAAATGCCTTTGAAAGGGTTTCATCAGCCCAAGCGTTGAAGAAATTTCTCATCCTATAGAGGAACAATTCAATTCAATTCAATTAAAACATGCAAAGCCCCAGAATTGGAGTTACAAGGTTTTCATCCGTCAGCGACAAAATACTACTTTGATCTGGTCTTCCTATATTATACAATATTGTGAAATATGGTTGATAAATAGTTTGGGCCACTGCCATCATGTTTAGAGATGAGATATGTTTGGTCCCTAAGATAATGAAGCAATTATCCCATCATGCTTAGCGTGTGACGTCCCTCCAGTAGAGTTCAGACACTTGTAGAATTGATGCCAAGGAGCGTTGAAGCTGTTCTGGTGGCTCCTGGTGGACTAACACCTTATTTACACACTTAATGTTGGTGTTTCCTATATCTTGGAAGTTACCTGTACATACACACCTATATAAATAGGTACATACAGTACATTCGTACACACACTTCTGAGCAACACAATAACCTCATCTCCCATGAACTTCCACCAAAGGTTGAATAGCGGCAACTGGGTAAGTAATGAAAATGGCATCGCTGCCTGGAGAGCCTTGACTCTGGTGGACCTGAGGAACCGGTCCGACACCGGCCAAGCCAACAGATCACCTCAGACCACCATCCTGCCGGCCCTGCGGTGAGCCTCTTCACCACTCTGTTGTTTTTGTTCTGTGTGAGGCGATTGGCACCAAAGATCCAGTTTTTCAGAGTTAGCTAACTGGCAAACTTCAATGGCAAAGAGAAATCTGGTCAAAATATAAATAAATATATTATATAAAATACAACATAAATGGTAATGACTTTTTATTTTTTATTTTATTCATTCATAACTATGGCATTCATGATCTTGGCAGGTCAGCCGGGTTGCAGGACTAACTAAAAACTAAACACCAGTGCATGTATTTTTGCATGGGTTCACCTCAGTGGGAATTGCTCACATCTCAGACAGAATATTGGTCCTGAATGCTTCCCTGCTGGGATGTTTTTAGACATTGCTTCCCAATAAATTCAAAGTGATTTTAGCTTGAAAGGTAACTTATTAGGTCACTGCTGACTCACAGAAGCTGTTATGATCTCTCTCTCTCTCTCTCTCTCTCTCTCTCTCTCTCTCAGAGTTCCTTCAAACTGTCAGCGAGAGATCAACCTGTTGGCGTTCGACCCTGATGGAGACCGGGTTGAATGCAGATATGGAAATACACAATCGGAGTGTAACCCTTGCACACCGCCGTCTGTTCTGAGCTTATCAACAGTGAGTAGCCGCTCATAACCAAATAGAAATAGATCAGTCCCACCAGGATTTTGCAGAGTTTTTTTGTGATTATTGCGGCCAAAAATGCTTGATTTTGCTGCTGCTTTTCTCAAAAATTGCGATACAATTTGCAAGGTTTTATGTACTCTTTTTGCGGTAAAATTGCGGGAATTGGGAAAAATGGCAAGCAAAGGAAAACTTTTTTTTTTTCTCTCACTCACTCACTCACTCACTCACTCACACACAGCCTCCCCCTATTCTCTCCCACTCTCCGTTTAAGCTATTAACTCGAATTTGAATTTCGAAGAGCTTGAATTTTGCAGTTTGTAAGATTAGCAGATTTTGGAAGATTGGTGGATTTTCTATTTGACAGAATTCGGAATGTTAAATGGAAAATGTTTTGTTCCAAAATATCCACCATTCTTACAAAATTATGTTTCAGACATTAACTCTTCATTTACATAAAACAAATGCAGCAATATTGAGTTAGGTTGGACTTGTCTCCTTTCTTTTCTTTTGCAGTCTTGTGTTTTGTCATTTTCCGCCACCAGCAGGAGTAATGAAGGCTCGTACGTGGTTCAGCTGGTGATGGAGGACTTTCCCAACCAGAATATTGTACTCACCCAAACCGATGGTTCTGAGACGGGGAGAAGTACTAACGAAGCTCTCAGCAGTCTACCTGTCCAGTTTGTTGTAAAGGGTAGGAGATCTCTCGTCACCTTTTTTCAGACTGAAGTTTTAGCTATACAAACAAACAAACATTTCTCAGAGGCAGAGCTGCTTTGGAGATAGACATAATCTCATCGATTGAGTTGAACCCAATGGGCGGAGCCAAACAACTACAGTTTTTCAGAGCCAAGTTAGCTAATTGACAAACTGGCAATGACGGAAATCTGGTCAAAATAGATATAAAAAATACGAATGACAGTAACTTCCTTTTTTCATTCATTCATGATAATGGCATTCATGATGTTGGAAGGTCAGCAGGCTAGCTAGCTACAGGCTAGTATGGCTAGTTTGAACTTGGAAGGTCAGCTAGGCTAACTAGCTAACCTAGATAACTTAGTATGGATAGATTGCATTGTTTCAGTTCGTAGCAACAGCGCTAGGCTTCATAATATTAGTTTCCTCCTCTCTTACCTCTTGTCTTTTCACTGGACTTCAGTCTAATGCTACTTAGCCAGAAAAACTGTGGTTCTCTGAGAAATGTTTGAATAACAAGCTCCAGTCTGGAGTTTGTAGTGTTTGTCGCTCGAACAGCCACACAATATTGCTGTTATTCATAAAAGCTGTAGGTCTGATGCACGCATAATCAATAGTAGACCAACTTGTTTCAAGTTTTTTATTCTTCTTCTTATTTATGTAATCATTTGGCACATAGAAGATGTTTCGCATTGCTGCATCGTGAAGATATTCTGCATTACTGGGCCGAATCAGAGGAAGCAGCATTGTGAAACGTGCGATTCACAGACTACTGCACTTAAAAATCTAGCAGTCCATGGTGGAAACTTACTAAAGAAATTTTGAGAACAAAAAGCAAAGGGATTTTTTATAAACCCCGTGAGGTAGGCGCTGTATCAGAACCTGATTTGATCCAGAAGCTTCTTGCTGCAGGATTGTGTAGACACTGAAATTACACAAGGTTACACTAAAACTGTATTTTTCTTTATTGTTCCAGTGGACGCTCCAGTGCCATCCTGTACAGAGGGACACTATCTGCCCAGGTTCCTGCCTCCAACCCCAGCCAACAGAGCTCAGCTGTACACTCCTGTCCGTCAGACCTTGTCAATCACCATCAACGCAGAGGCAAATAACGCCATGTGAGTAAAAAGCAAGCAAACAAAAAAGCATTCAGATATTAAAATACCATAGATCCCCTGTGTACCCCTCTGAGATGCTGGTTAGAGAAGGAATAATTATCAATTTAAAGACACAAGTATTTCAACAGGTGCACAAGGAATTTCACCTGATTAATTTGTACTGATAAATGCCAAGACAATCACACAATACAGGTTTGACGCAGGTGCAGCAAAGTGTAACAAAACCTAACATATAGTGCAGACAAGATATACTGACAAGTAGATGCAGAAGTATGCATTCAAAGCCAAAAAACATGACAACATGAAACTTGTCCAATCGTGCTGATAATCAATTTCATTAGATTTTAACGTTTTCATGCCAAAAAATCATATGGATTCAGTATTTCCCACAGATTTTTATTCTTGCCACTCTGGTGAAATTCCTTTAGGGTTAGCAGGGTGACTCACCCCACCCATTAAATGGTAAGGGGAAATTGGGGATAGATTACTACCTGTAAATGAATAAAAAAAAAAATTAAATGAATAAATAAAATGCGCAATGAAAATCAAATGTCATTGTAGGTTTTATAGATTACTTGTATGTAGCTGTGGTTAAGAAGGAATTCTGCTTGGCAACTAAAGTGATTCTGATTCCTAGAGTATCATGCCAATCTTCCTCGGCACATCCAAGATGGCTATGGATTTACACTGGGGGACGCCGGGGACATGTGCCCATCACTTTTTGAACTGTCTTGATTCTGAACTGATTCTGTCCCCACCATTTTTTTTAAACCTCCTTTAAGCGATGCAATCGGCCGTCTCACAAACGGCCTCTCAGCAAATGCAAAGGAACCCTCAGCGATGTTTGTTGTTAGATATGCAGTAGAGGGAACCTGTTAAGAGATGACAAAACTTTTCTATTTATTTTGCGGGCTGTGCATTCCATAGTGGCAAAAATGGCACAAAATAAATGTATTCCTTAAAAGTCAGAATTCCCATTATCTAAAAGTACAGCTAAGCAAAATTGTTTGGATCCAAATTTTTGGCTGCGACCAGCTGCTAGTGCAAATCACTCTGTCGGTCATTTGGCCCAAATATTTCAAGAAAGTTGGATGCAGACAGATTGCTGTGTCACTTTGAGTTTAGCTTGGCTGGTAAAGCAGGTTTGCCATGCCAGAGATCCCAGGCTCTAATCCCCAGTGAGTCAATTTAGTGCTAAACTGGTCGCACCTTATCACACATTACGTGCTTGTTCATTGGTAAAAGAAAGCAACGCATTTGACATAAAAAATCAATCATACAACTATCATGAGGAACAAAAGAAAGCTGAGTCAGAAGCCATTTGTCCATTTGTGGGCGGAAACTCAGAACAATGGTGTGTTCACCACAATCTTTTGGGTAATGCTGATTCAACTCAACATGCCCTCCTTTCTGTTTGTTAAAGTGTTTCAGAGCTTTTGTTCAGCGGGCCACACAACACAGAAAACCCGACTGGATCAGTAGCAGGACAGTTCATCCTGACTTGGACACCGTCCGAGCAGGAAGATGGAGAAAGCCATCCCATCTGCTTTGTGGTCCAGGCAGTTAACAAGTCAGTCTCTTGTTACTTCATTGTATTAACCTAAGCATTAACCTATCGAAAAGTATTCCAAGTACATAGTAACACTGTAGTATTATATATATGTAAGTATTTCAGGAAAATCTCCCTCATAAGGTTTTTCGAGAGGGTAATATCACAATGCAATTACAGACTGTACAATGTAACTATTTGCACTTGTGTTGTGTATGGCACAGTATAAAGTCATTAACCCATGCTAACCCATTTGAAGAGTACATGATGAAATAAAAAAAAATGTTTCCTAACACTACAAAACCAAACCCCTTAATTTTATCCCTGAACTGTCCTTGATTTCTCCATTTCATAAACATTAATTATCCGTTAAAAATAACATAGCTTTAAAAAAGTAAGGTTAGTATCATGGGTTGATTCACAGAGACACTAGTAATTAAGGGATTTTTCATGCCTTTTGTGCAGGGTTACAGGGTTATTAAGTGGAAATTAATGACAAAGTTCCTCCCTGAATTTTTCATTTAATTAGAAAGTAAGGAGTCAAGATTAAGGGGGTGTTTAAAGAGGTTTCGATGGGATCTCCTCCATTACTAACTCCCTTAATTAAGTTTAAGGGGATTTTGCATGAATTAAGGGGTTAATTCATGTAAATTAATGAAAATGTAAGGTTATTTTAAGGGATTACTGCTTCATAGTAAATCATCTAATTTCTCCAAAGATGTACATCACATTTTGTAACAAAGCTATTGATTTATTTCCTCAGCCGTCAGCCTAACCCAATAAAGTATCACTCGGCGCTACGATGTGTGATTGTACGCGTTGGAAATGGTGAGTAGAGTCAGTTACTCATTTCTCCAAATTTCAAAATCCTTTGCTGATTTCCTGGTTTGATAGAGTTAATGTGAAATGTTTTTGTAACTTATTTTTACAGAACCAACATTACCTGGAATGGACATAGATTCGAACACCCAACTGACAACGGGAATAACAACTTCAGCTGTCCCTCCTACAACTACAACACTGCTCATTACAACTACAACCAACACACCAGCTACGGTCACTACCACACAAAGTACAACCAGCACTCCCTCTACAATTACACAAGTAATCACAACAACCACGACTACACCAACTGCAGCAACTACCGTACAAGATTCAACCTCCACTCTCCCTACAACTACACCACTAACTACAACCACGACTACACCAACTGCAGCAACTACCATACAAAATTCAACCTCCACTCTCCCCACAACTACACCACTAACTACAACCAGGACTACACCAACTGCAGCAACTACCATACAAGATTCAACCTCCACTCTCCCTACAACTACACCACTAACTACAACCAGGACTACACCAACTGCAGCAACTACCATACAAGATTCAACCTCCACTCTCTCTACAACTACACCACTAACTACAACCACGACTACACCAACTGCAGCAACTACCATACAAGATTCAACCTCCACTCTCTCTACAACTACACCACTAACTACAACCACGACTGCACCAACTGCAGCAAACACCATACAAGATTCAACCTCCACTCTCCCTACAACTACACCACTAACTACAACCACGACTACACCAACTGCAGCAACTACCGGACAAAATTCAACCTCCACTCTCTCTACAACTACACCACTAACTACAACCACGACTACACCAACTGCAGCAACTACCATACAAGATTCAACCTCCACTCTCTCTACAACTACACCACTAACTACAACCACGACTACACCAACTGCAGCAACTACCGGACAAAATTCAACCTCCACTCTCTCTACAACTACACCACTAACTACAACCACGACTACACCAACTGCAGCAACTACCGGACAAGATTCAACCTCCACTCTCCCCACAACTACACCACTAACTACTACACCACTAACTACAACCACGACTACACCAACTGCAGCAACTACCGGACAAAATTCAACCTCCACTCTCTCTACAACTACACCACTAACTACAACCACGACTACACCAACTGCAGCAACTACCGGACAAAATTCAACCTCCACTCTCCCCACAACTACACCACTAACTACTACACCACTAACTACAACCACGACTACACCAACTGCAGCAACTACCGGACAAAATTCAACCTCCACTCTCTCTACAACTACACCACTAACTACAACCACGACTACACCAACTGCAGCAACTACCGGACAAAATTCAACCTCCACTCTCCCCACAACTACACCACTAACTACTACACCACTAACTACAACCACGACTACACCAACTGCAGCAACTACCGGACAAAATTCAACCTCCACTCTCTCTACAACTACACCACTAACTACAACCACGACTACACCAACTGCAGCAACTACCGGACAAGATTCAACCTCCACTCTCCCCACAACTACACCACTAACTACTACACCACTAACTACAACCACGACTACACCAACTGCAGCAACTACCGGACAAAATTCAACCTCCACTCTCTCTACAACTACACCACTAACTACAACCACGACTACACCAACTGCAGCAACTACCGGACAAAATTCAACCTCCACTCTCCCCACAACTACACCACTAACTACTACACCACTAACTACAACCACGACTACACCAACTGCAGCAACTACCGGACAAAATTCAACCTCCACTCTCTCTACAACTACACCACTAACTACAACCACGACTACACCAACTGCAGCAACTACCATACAAGGTTCAACCTCCACTCTCCCTACAACTACACCACTAACTACAACCACGACTACACCAACTGCAGCAACTAACGGACAAGATTCAACCTCCACTCTCCCTACAACTACACCACTAACTACAACCACGACTACACCAACTGCAGCAACTACCGGACAAAATTCGACCTCCACTCTCCCCACAACTACACCACTAACTACAACCACGACTACACCAACTACCATACAAGATTCAACCTCCACTCTCTCTGCAACTACACCACTAACTATAACCACGACTACACCAACTGCAGCAACTACCATACAAGATTCAACCTCCACTCTCCCCACAACTACACCACTAACTACAACCACGACTACACCAACTGCAGCAAATACCGGACAAAATTCGACCTCCACTCTCCCCACAACTACACCACTAACTACAACCACGACTACACCAACTGCAGCAACTACCATACAAGATTCAACCTCCACTCTCCCCACAACTACACCACTAACTACTACACCACTAACTACAACCACGACTACACCAACTGCAGCAACTACCGGACAAAATTCAACCTCCACTCTCTCTACAACTACACCACTAACTACAACCACGACTACACCAACTGCAGCAACTACCGGACAAAATTCAACCTCCACTCTCCCCACAACTACACCACTAACTACTACACCACTAACTACAACCACGACTACACCAACTGCAGCAACTACCGGACAAAATTCAACCTCCACTCTCTCTACAACTACACCACTAACTACAACCACGACTACACCAACTGCAGCAACTACCATACAAGGTTCAACCTCCACTCTCCCTACAACTACACCACTAACTACAACCACGACTACACCAACTGCAGCAACTAACGGACAAGATTCAACCTCCACTCTCCCTACAACTACACCACTAACTACAACCACGACTACACCAACTGCAGCAACTACCGGACAAAATTCAACCTCCACTCTCCCCACAACTACACCACTAACTACAACCACGACTACACCAACTACCATACAAGATTCAACCTCCACTCTCTCTGCAACTACACCACTAACTATAACCACGACTACACCAACTGCAGCAACTACCATACAAGATTCAACCTCCACTCTCCCCACAACTACACCACTAACTACAACCACGACTACACCAACTGCAGCAAATACCGGACAAAATTCGACCTCCACTCTCCCCACAACTACACCACTAACTACAACCACGACTACACCAACTGCAGCAACTACCATACAAGATTCAACCTCCACTCTCCCTACAGCTACACCACTAACTACAACCACGACTACACCAACTGCAGCAACTACCATACAAGATTCAACCTCCACTCTCTCTACAAGTACACCACTAACTACAACCATGACTACACCAACTGCAGCCAACACACCAACAACAGTAACTACCACACACAGTACAACTACCATTCCCCCTTCAACTACTACACCATCAATCGCAACCTCAACACCTGCAGCCACAACTTCACCGACTACAGCTTCCACGCCACCTGTAACCGAAATCTCAAACACGACAAGTACCGAAAGTCCTGGGCCTCGTGAGTATGACACAATAACTAAGCTGTCAGGCAGAAATGCACCGGAAGCGTCACACGTGCGCTTTTTCCAAATGCGTCAATGGATTTCAGCAAATCTCTTGTCTGAAATGCCGCCATAGAAGCATCAAATTAGCAGCGTGCATTATGTGATGCCTGTCATCTATCGCTTCTGGTGCATTTGGGCCCTAAGATTGTTTGACTGTAAAATATGCAGAGCTTCACTACAAACTGAGATATTTGTCATATTTTTGAAAAGTATGACTGCTACTTTGACCAAATAGCTACTGACTGCAAACCAAATGCAAAAATACAGCAAAGTAATCTTTTCCACTATGGTTCGGACCAAAGAAAACAAACTGTAGATGTGATTGCCCCCTAACTTCCCAGCCACAAACAAAATTTTCCAGCATTTGGCTGGTTTCTGGTGATAATTTCCCACCCTGAACTCTGTCTGTATTCTATTACTCAGTTTCAGCACTTTCTATTGTGTAATAATAAGAATCTATTGTTATAAGCTTTCTTTCTTTCTGCATTGTAATGACGAGTCACTGTTTCTCCAGGTTATGTTTTAGGTCTGAATGTGAGACTTTCCTCTGAGACTCCACTGTCTGAAGACAACATCAGGAATGAAGTCCTACAACAGGTCTGTCATGTCTCATCAAATCAAAAGACAATTTACTAATGACCCATGTAACATAATGCTTAGTCAGATAACTGCACCCTCCAACTTGGATACACTTGAATAAGCATAGTTCCAGTTAAGGATACTTCCTGATGTGAGGTTTCCATGTGAAACTGGAATGCGGAATTAGTGCTGGGGAGACTGTTCTTCTTTTAACTATCTTGATTCTTTCGGATTATCTGATGGTAGAGAATCGATTATGGACCAGTCCTGTTGATTCACCTTTGTTAAAATTACAGTTTCGTAAGGCAAAAGCACTTCGGGCTACACTCGCAAATGAACCGCTGAACAAACTGAGTGAATCAATCATGAATCACCTACACACCTAAACAGTTTGTTTGGTCCGATACAGAAACTGAGCTACTAACCCTAGCAACTGAACAGCTGAATCAGCTGAATTAATCACACACTTGCGCTAAGGAAGTAATATGCTGTTTGGGTGTCACATAATCATCAAAATGAATGAAGGAACAAGGAAGTTGTTAATGGTTAAGCCCAGTTTTGGAGAGCAGCCATGTAGCATTGAAGTCTTTGCCAGGATAGGCAGAGACTTATACAAATTAAGACTAAACCGCACACCCCTCACAACGCTTTTTGCAAATATTCACCAAAAAACATTTCAAACCTTGTTTTGTTTTACCCAGATCCTGATAGAAAAAGAAAATGCTGAGTTTCAGTAACTCTCCCTTCATAAGAATTGCACACGTCATTGATATAAAATACAAACCTCCCTATGTACAGCTAACACAAACAAACCTGGGCAAGTATGCAGTCAATATTGTAAAGTATAACAGCCTGTCACAGAGAGTTTGGAAAGTGGTTAGCAGTCGTTACCAGGGACATACCGCCATGTTGGAAGAGTGACAACAAAAGCAAGTCCTGTCCCGTTCATAGTAATAGTTAAACACCCTAACACCCACAGAAATAAGGCATTTTCTCTGATATGGGAGGAACTGTGCATTCCCTCTATGAGCAACATGATCAACAAGTCACCAGAAGTCAAGTCACTTGAGCGACCAGGGAAACTCTTGGGAAGAACGTTCTCCACAAGCACATAAGTATCGACTTGCCGTTCTTGGTTTTGATAATCAGCCCAGATTTCTGCGCTTCCTTCCTTGAATACTGGAGATTCACCAAATAGGCAAGTGACACTTTGCTGAACATCTACTTTTTGTCACCTGATAGTTGAGTATCAACACTGGACTGTCCAAATAAAGTGTTACCAAAAAACAAAATTGTATATTAAATGAATAATAATATTGGCCCAATCCATCTAACCCAAGGATCAAGATCCATTCAAAGTCAAAATGTTAGCTGGTAATGTTTTGTACGAGCGCAGTACTGAAAAGTTACGCATCTCGTCCCTGAGCGAAATGTGACGAAAATAACAAATCTTTTAAAGTGTGTGTCCATTGTGACGACCCTCCCACTCTCCTGGCTCTGTGTGTCTTGCAGGAGCCTGGGGGGTGGGGTCATCGTTGAGGCTGATTGGTGTACTCCTTGGGCTTAAAAAGCCTTCAGACATCAGTGTCTCTCTCCCTCCTCACCTATGCACACCTTTTGTTCTGTTCTTTTAGTTTGTGTTTGTTTTCCCCTAGAATTTAGTTAATAAATTGTTTTAACTTTTACTTTGACGTATGGCTTCCTCATTGTTACTTCCTTGAGCCGGGTTGTAACACCATGTCTGTCTGTCTCAGTTCAGTTTGCCTTAAGAAATCTAGTCCTGCCACTTCAGATACCTCAGGTAACAGCTGTCATATCTCAATGCCACCCTTTCTTTTCTTTTCCAGCTTAAAGATGAACTGGTCAGACAAGGGCTGCCAGCAGACATCACTCTACGCCTCGTACGCATTAAGTAGGAAGTGGAAAACGACGCCTACAGCGCTGCCTGCTGGCCACATCGCACTTTACTGATCCATTTAGGGAAATTTTCTTTTCATTTGCCTCCCTGCATTCCAGAGGTCAGCTGCTTTCACATTACTGTTTAATATGGTTTTTTTTAATGTATTTTGAATTATTATTTTTTTAATTGAATTACTTTAATGAGGACAAGGACAGAGGGAAGAAGCGGTTTTTGGGTCTGATATGAACATAAAGCTGCTCTTGGGAGGGACAGGTAGATTCAAACTGATACTAGAAAACTTTGGATCCTTGACTTGCTAGTAAAAGATTGAAGATAATATAAATTCTAGTAAGCAGGGCCAATATTTTATCATCGTCATGACCCTGATGAAGACTATTAGCTCGACATTATTTGTAGTTGTCTTGCAGCCCATGCAATAAAGGCTTTTTGTCTCTTTTGACTTAAGACACAGTGCCTTGTTTTTTTTGGATCACTGCTTTTAATATATTTTTTTTTACTAGCAAGTGAAGCAAGTTTTTCTAGTATTAATTTCATGACTTTGCCACAACAGTCATTTTTGAAAAGATAAGGGTGCAAATTAAAATTTACTTCAATTAAGCCTTATAAAAATTAACTTTATTGATCCTTAAGAAGACATGGCATCATTGTAGCAGCAAAGAATAGGACAGATAATAGAATAAATAAAAAATATAAAGATAGACATTGGTTTTCATCATGCTAATCCTGTTGGTTAGAAATAATTCTTGATATGTTGACTGTTGACAGACTTGAATATTTACAGATTTATAGATATTTCTAGTTTGCAGATTTACAAAGCACATTTGCAAATGTGCACCTTTCAGCATTTCGCTGGATAGAAATTACTAAAACCAATGAAAGATTATTTTTATACTGAAATGGACTGAAATTTGAATGTATTTGAACGTACAATTTTATGTCAATGCCATGTTTTACTTCAGATCTTGTTGATTTTGTGGGACAAGTAATCCACAAGTAAATGAAAGCCATGAGATTACATTACTGACTAGGCCTGTACCAATATGAAAATTTCATAATACAATTATGTTGACCTAAATTATCTCAATACACAATACTATCTTGTGACTTTGTGGAGAAAGTTCTTCCCAAGTCGTCTTGGAGAGAACAATCTTCTCATTAAATTGAACAGAGGAGCTTCCTTAGAGTTTGAGATGGACTGTGCGCTTCACATCGCACACAATTAAGACACACAGCTGTTACTTTTCCATCTGTTTCATGTTGTTCTCGCAATGAATCTTGGGGCTTTCAGTTTGTTGTTTTTGTTCAAGTCACCATCTGATGCATCCTCAGCTGGCAAGTAAACTTCCGGGATGTTTTATCTGTCCTCTGTCCTCTAATTCTTTTGTTTTGGAATCATACTTCAATGGTTAGATATTACGTAACGTGTCATGGAGGAGACAAGAACCTACAAGAACACCTATTGATAAAGAGCTCAGGTGTGGCTCATTAACCGCCAGGGGAGGAACAAAAACCTTGAGGACCAGAATCGAGTACCTAGGGCTGCGGTCGAATAGTCAAAAAAATACGTCCTAACTCCTATTCCTAACCACTTTTCCTTGACCTCGTTGGAAAACGTCATGAGGTCAAGGAAAGATGTGAAGGAGAATTCATAAGGGCTTAGGAAAAGACAACCGCGGTGCTAAGAGAATCCGACTGCACTTACACTAGGCTACGTAATTATGCGACGGCGGATGTTAATGACGTGGGTCTGCCGTGGTGAAACTACAGTGTTCCAAAGATGGACTACTAAAAGCGCATCTTAAGATACTTCGCCCTGTGCGTTCTTACCGTGTTGTTTCATATAACCCGGTGAAAAATATTGCTTCATCACCAAGGTTGGAATTGAAATAAAAAAGGAATATAGGCTACCAGAAACTAAATGGTTGTCACATTGAGAATGGTTGCTCACGCTCACCCTCCTGTCCACTCATATTTATCGACATGAATCCCAATTAGTATGATTGTATGAAAATAATTGTTAAATTCATGCAAGATAGGCATAACATGTTAGTAAACACACAACTCAGTAAACACCTTGAAATGTTGACTTGATTGTGCTTTGAAGTTGTTATGGCTGATACAGGCCTTTATTAAGGCAAGGGTTTCAGCATCTGTGACTGAAGTAAAATTAATTAATGATATTCCTAAAGGCTGGCAATACAACAACGCTCAGAATGAAGAAATAACTAATGCAAACTGAGCATAGGTTACGCTACAACGTTAACTTCACTTTGATCATTTTACAACAGCAGTGTAACGTTCATAGTTCGCCTCTATGGGTTTAACATATTGTTGAAAGTTCAAAACATATAAGCATATTAGCAAGTTATGGCATAAGATGGAACATGCTTACTAAGAAACGGTAACTTGCATGATGATCTGCGTCCCTTGTCGGTCATGATCGTTTGTTTTCGTGAACGGCCGAATGGTGCGTCGCTTCAAATGTTGCTGCCGCACGGAATTGTGGGACGGCATTATCTCCTTTCGTTTCGTAAAGGATAGTCCAGTGTACCCTATGCTAAAGGAGCTAAGTAAGGAAGCATTGAAGCACCTTTCCTTAACATTTAGAGAATTCGAACAGCTCTTATCATGGCTGCCACTTAGATACTTCTGGGTCATTTCACTCAGGAACCTTCCTAAGCAAAAAAAAACAATTAGACCGCAGCCTAGGTCCTAAATCATCTTGATCCTGGTCCTCAGGACTCGGCCATGCTGGTTTTCATAGCTGTATAATCCAATAATAATAATACACCTGGGATGCAAGGTGAACGCAGTTAACTCCAATGACCTACCTGGCAGAACAGAAAGACTGCAGTACTCTGGGCTCCGAGGACCAGGATTGAGAACCACTGGACTCTAAAGGTTGGAGAAGCAGGCATGTGAAAGTTGCTAGTTTGAATTCCCAAATCTGCTTGGGGAAAGTGAATGAATATCACTCTTCTCGCCCCTAAAGAATAACTACTGGGACGCTCTTGAGCAAGGAATTTAACCCTCCAAGTTCCAGGTTTGTGACTGTATGAATGTGAAGCAGGACGATGCTGAAAAAGAGCAGACGAGTATTAGATAATTTGTTTTTATGTGACTGTTTGATCAGCAATTTACTGCTTTTATTGTTTTTTGGCTGCTGTTGTCATTGATTTTATGTATGCTGTGGACTTGTGTATTCATTTGTGTCTGTTTTTATTCACGTCAACTGCAAAAAGAATTTCCCCTTGGGGAGAATAAAGTTGAATTGAACTGAAATGACGTGCCCAGAAAACCTTCCCAGGGGAAAAAAGTAAAAGCACCAAAAAAGGAGAAGAACCAGTAAAGTTTAAGACATCTGTTTTACTTCCGGTTGACTGAGCCAGAGCAGCATCTCAATAGGAATAATACACAGGTCACGGTTTCAAGATAGTAACAATAAATAAACATCAGTCGGTTGTAAACTTGTTCATCATGAAGCCACATGATAATAAACTCTTTGTTGGTTTGTTCGCAGGGCATGAAACTAACTTCTTAAGTCAACCAGCCAAAGAATCAAGAGTTTCACCAGCCAAATGAATTTCTTAGCATCCGAAGTACAAAACATCAAGACCTCCTCCTGTGTCCATGATCCCTTATTAACCTCACCTGCTAAACCCACTTTTACCATGTAACGGTGATGAGGAGACGGGCTACAAGATTTTTAAGCCTTGAGATAAAAGGAATAGAACGTGTAACAGGGTTCAATATTAGGAAGGTCCTCTTAAACGGGTAATAAGTAAGGTATGGTTGTTTTTTGGTGATTATTTTGGGACAGTTTTTGCCTTTATTAGACAGTCAAAGGATCCAAACCTGCCTGAGACTTGTGTAGGAGGAGAGAAGGTCTGTCAATGTTGGTCGATAAATGCCCCTTTAATTGTTTGAACACTGACTTTGTTTGTACACACTAGTTATCAGTATAGAACACAGGTTGGTGAATCAGTCAACTGATATATTAACCAGCTAAGTGACATTTTCTAGCGTCTGGCTGGTGGCTAGTGTTAATTTCAAGCCCTCATTATTTGTACACACATTCCTTCCCGCTGTCAAGTAAAACAGCAATGGGGGTGCGCTTGTTTTGTTTCACCGAACGGTGGGTGGAGGTCAATTTGGAGGTTCTGAACAGGGAATCAGTGGTACAGAGGCAACTCCGCCAATGTGGGTGAATCAAAACAAGTGCACCATGTTAATTAACATTGATACAAAAAACAAAAACAAAACAACTGCATTTTTCAACAGAATCAAACAGGCAAGCCAGTACCCTGATAGTTAACACACACCTGGACAAAAAACATTTACAATTTGAAATGTTTTCAGATATTTGACAAAGCTGAGGTGCGTTTGATTTTAATTATAAGACGCAGAGTGATTTGAGAGGGGATTAAAGAGGATTGTAAGTTATTCAGTGCTTCGCCGGGTTAATATAAGATTTTGTGGCAAAAGGCATTGTCAGGCAATTTACCCACTAATCACCAAACTGCTCGTATCCTTATACAAATTAAGACTAAACCTCACACCCCTCACAACGCTTTTTGCAAATATTAACCAAAAAACATTTCAAACCTTGTTTTGTTTTACCCAGATCCTGATAGAAAAAGAAAATGCTGAGTTTCAGTAACTCTCCCTTCATAAGAATTGCACACGTCATTGATATAAAATACAAACCTCCCTATGTACAGCTAACACAAACAAACCTGGGCAAGTATGCAGTCAATATTGTAAAGTATAACAGCCTATAACAGAGAGTTTGGAAAGTGGTTAGCAGTCGTTACCAGGGACATACCGCCATGTTGGAAGAGTGACAACAAAAGCAAGTCCTGTCCCGTTCATAGTAATAGTTAAACACCCTAACACCCACAGAAATAAGGCATTTTCTCTGATATGGGAGGAACTGTGCATTCCCTCTATGAGCAACATGATCAACAAGTCACCAGAAGTCAAGTCACTTGAGCGACCAGGGAAACTCTTGGGAAGAACGTTCTCCATAAGCACATAAGTATCGACTTGCCGTTCTTGGTTTTGATAATCAGCCCAGATTTCTGCGCTTCCTTGTTTCCCTACTGATGAGATTTAGTTTCACGAATCATACTACTTTTACCTGACAAGAGCAAAATGGACTAGAAGTTGATTCCATCCATTTAAAGCTTTTATTTTAAAGACTACAGGAATAATAACGCTTGAAGATGCTTGAAGAACGGTTGCATCCATTGTTGGGGTCGATATATAGCTCTGTAGTCATATTATTGTTTTTTCTGTTATTTTTAATTCATGCTAACTATATAGCTAGCTAGCTAGCTATGTTAACTCATCAAAGCAAAGACCTAATGTTATGAAAGGCATTACCAAAGCAGTAAAAAATACATGTTTTGTGTAAATACATAACTTATTTTTCTTGGCCAGAACTGTGAACGCATGGTAAAATGTGATATTACAGTCTCTCCTTTAATGTTCAGCCCTCCAACAAGGCTGTATGCCCCTCACTGCTAACCACTATCCAGATATTCTGTTGCAGGTCTGCACTGGGAGAGTGAAGATAAAGTTAGCATATTCTGCTGTTGTTTCAGCATGGTTTAAAATATAGGCTAATAAAAGACCCATTATTGAAGATGACACAAAATCCTTTTTTTCTTATCATTTTTAGGTCGCACTCTCGATACTTATGCAACTGAATGTACATTTGTAGTAAGAGTACTTTAGGCCTAATTTTCCGTTGAGTCTTAAAATCATACTTTTCTTAAAGCAAGTGAAAAATCATTTGCCAATGTAGTGTGACAATTTATTTTGCTTTTGCGCTGAAGTTTCACTTCACTTTTCTTAAACTAAAATTAAGTGACAATATCTTGAGAAAAGGCAGATCACTCAAGAAAACTCAAGAAAACAAGGTGATTTACAGTGGAAACAAGAGAGATCATCTTTCTCAATTGGCAGTTTTTCACTTGTTTTCAAGAATGTGATTTTAAGACTAGCATAAATACTTGGTTAAAATGGATGTTTTTGCAATTTAAACCACTGAAACACTTCTCATGATTTTCCCTTATATATTTCAAACTCCCTCAACTCATATTTAGCCCAGGTTGGACACAGATAGTTAGAGTAACTATTTACACGTACATAAAAACACGCTACGGGGTGAAGTTGCCTTTGTATCTGTAGAGGAGGGACCAGTTTCACTACAACCTCTACTCAGTGTAAAGTAAGACGCCACCCACAAAAAACTTTTCATTGTTTCACAGTTACATTTGAGGCATTCAGCTGACGCTCTTATCCTGAGCAACTTAGGCCCGTTACATAATCACACACAGCAACGAAAACATAGTCACACAGCAACAAAGGGGCTTTTCTTGCGTAGAAAAATGTGTTGTCCAAAATTTTGTAAAGTGAACTTAACGTTAGAGGTGGAAGCAATAGATGCAAATACTTCTAAAGGAAGAATTAAAAACAAAGAAGTAGTTATCGACTGTAAACACATACCGACAACCGTCATAGTTGCCAACTTGTCTAATCAGAGGCAATACGATGAAGGAGGTTGTCAAATTTTGATGCTGACATCTGAAAATATTGGTATTGCCTCTCTTCACCTAAATTTAGCATGGGCAAAAGAACAGAATAATATTCCTGTAGCAATATGTTGTGAACCTGCGTTAGCGTATGCGTGCACTGTCTTAAATATGTACCAGGCCTTAAAGTTAAGTGCAGCAGGAAGGGGTTCAATGCCTTGCTCAAGGACACTTTGACAGGGCACATGGCTGTTGATGGACACATGGACTGTAGCAGGAATTGAACCTACGATCTATTAGGTATTTGATAATTTCACTAGCTGTTGTGGGTCTCTTTAACCAGTACATATATATGAAGGGATTGATTTCAAAGCGGTATTTATGCTTCTATCCTCAAACATCTATTCTGTAAGCCAAGGACTTTAGGCGACTCATAACTCTAATAAAAACCAAAATGTGCGTTACTGTATTGCTAGCAATCATTTCATAAGAGTAGGTGTAAACTTGTTCAAAGGCTGGATATCTCATATACATATATCACAAATACATACATTTGTGCGTGTCCAACTGAAGTAAAGCATAAGTGAGGTAGTGACATCACTACGGGTAGCCAGGACAGCCAATATTGTTGTCGGTTGACTGTTAGGTGAACCCACACTGGGAATATGTGTTCCCAAAGCTACAACTGTTACATTTAAGTTAATCGTGCGTAGCCACGCCTCCGACTTAAACAAGGAGGTCTGGAGAAATTCTCGTCATAAAACGTGGGAGAAGGAGACCTTGCTGGGCCAAAGGCAGCTCTGATTGGCTCTGAGTTTGAAATGGGATTCTAAAACAAACCAATAAAAACGGCAATACTGGTTTGTTTTTCAGCCCGAGGAGAACACGTTTGCATTGTTGGCTTAGCTACAACGCTGGCTACGTCACCGAGTTAATTCACGTTAATATACACACTCTTTGGATAAATTAAATGAGCGAGATAAAAGATAAGATTTTATGGGCTGTTGCCGCTGCACATCGTTTAAACCTCGCCTTTGTAAAGTTTAGTTTTGCTAGCTAGCTAACTGTAGCAACTTCCTTGTTGTTCCTACGTAAACGAGTGAGCAGCAGTGTCAGGCTCCGCCCAAAGCGAAATTTGATTGAATTTCTGGTTTGAATGATGACGACACCCCACTGCGTCATCGCCGTTTTCTAACCAACTATTGTGTTTAAATTTCTCCAGACCTCAGTCGTTTTTAGCCGGAGTCAAATATCACTTTAACCATTAGTGAGGAAGCAGCAAATCCGAACCATGATTAGTGTAGAAAGGCAACTTCACCCCTTCACATAAAAATACACAGTCATTGGTAGAGTCAACTCCACGGAATAGTTAGAAACAAATAAGTTAAGAATTGTCCCTTCACTGAGATATTGTAGAATACTGAAGTGTGTGTGTGTGTGTGTGTGTGGTTAGGGTGATTTGGGGAGGAATCAAGGAGGTTAACATTGTCCTTTTTAGCACAAAATATTAATTTAATCTCCCTAGTTAAAAATAGAATTTAAGGAAAATGTCTCAGTAAACAATATTTATGTGCCTGCCCGACATCCCCCTCGTTTTAACAAATCACTCCGTTTGCATGTTTGTATGAGTGTGTGTGTGTGTGTGTGAGTGTGTGTGTGTGTGTAGTGGTGTAAATCTGTATGTGTAACACAGTTTAGTTACTAGCACAACAAACTGCACTTCTTTGCATTTCAAAATAAATACAGGAATGAGAGGAAAACAGCAAAACAAAACAAAACAAAACAAGAATCTCTTTATAGACAATTTCTGTCTCCTGAACCAAATTCCCCAAGGCATGACATTAAAGCCCCGATCTGGTAAGCTGATAACCTTTTTTCATCTTATAATATGTTAAAAAAAAACTTGTTCAGGAACAATATGAATGTAAAAAAAAAAAAAACCTTTATGGTACGTTTAAAACTCGATTTTGGATGTTAAATACTGTCGGTAATTGGTATCATGAGCTCAATTGATCGATTTGAGAGAGCAAAAAATTCTTTGAACTACATTTTGTTTGACTCCTTTTTGTTCGTGTTCGAAATAAGGGGCGGGACTTCAAGCTAACTCAGTAACTAAAGCAGTAACTATTTAAAGCTTGACTTAAAATGAACTGGGATCCCAACAACACTGAAACTGGGTCTGTTAAGAATAAATAAAAATAAATTTCTCAGTCATCTTGTGCAACACAATTGAACAACATCATAGAAATTTTAGGGAAACATCTATTTTTACAGTACAACAACCTAGAGGCCAATTTTGGTGATTTTAGTGGTTTTTGATTTAGGGGGTCAAGGTGTCAAAATGCATCACGGAACAGGAAATAGATCCCAGGCCACGCCCCTCAACTTCCTTTAGATTTGAGTAGCTTTTGAAGACGTTGACGCTTGTTACGTCGGTGTAACCGGCGGTCTGACGAAACTTCCTCAGGGATACCATGATAATAAACTAGGGTTAGACCGATATATAGGGCCAATATTTACCTTTTATTAGAAATACTGGATGGATATCATGCAGTTTGATTGAATATTTATTGTATAACTGATCAATATTAGACTGGCTGTCTATGGGAAGCCCTTAACTTGAACTGAATCGGATTCCACACAAGTACGAACAAATATGTGTTGTTATTATTTAGGGCTGCAACTAACGATTATTTTCATTGTCGATTAATCTGTCGATTATTTTCTCGATTAATCCATTAGTTGTTTGGTCTATAAAATGTCAGAAAAATGTCGATCAGTGTTTCCCAAAGCCCAAGACAAACAAATGTCTTGTTTTGTCCACAACCCAAAGATATTCAGTTTACTGTCACAGAGGAGTAAAGAAACCAGAAAATATTCACATTTAAGAAGCTGGAATCAGAGAATTTTGACTTATTTTTCTTAAAAAATTACTCAAACCGATTAATCGATTATCAAAATAGTTGGCGATTAATTTAATAGTTGACAACTAATCGATTAATCGTTGCAGCTCTATTATTATTATTATTATTATCTTGGGGTTTCAGTGGAGAGTTTTACTGTCCCACGATGGTCTAAATGCGGTTTCAGAGGCTTTTCCACCACGAGACGAGAAGAAAATTCTGGGGGAATCTCTGAATACTTGCAATTCTTTGCATGAAAATGGTAAAATGTATAGATACTGAATACCAGAAAATATCGGCTATCAGTAGCTTCAATGCATAAAAAACCAAAACATATCGGTCGAACCCTAGTATCGCCACAGAGTCGGCTCTTCCAGGCATCCCATAATAATCAAAGAACGCTGTGTGTTAAACTACGGATCGGGACCAAACGTTTGTTTTCATGAGCCTGGGTTCTGGGGATCAGAGACAGAATTTTTGTTTTAGGTCCTCGGGTGAAAAAACACTCACTCACACACACACACATCATTATTCATTCATTCTTCCTCTGCCTCTTTCTCCTTCCTCTTCATCACTCAGGTCAAAGGTTAGACATCGTAGTCAGGCAGAAACTTCATTCTCTCTCTCTCTCAGACACACAAAAAATCTTTCTTGCCATCCCTCTCGTGTCGTCTCTCGCTCTTGCTCTCTCTCTCTCTCTCTCTCTGGGAGGTCAAAGGTCAGACGTCGTAGTCTGGCAGGGCGGAGTAGCTGATTCCACCGACCGACGGAGGGCTGGAGTGGAGGGGAAGAAGCCAGCAAAACACCGAACCTGGAGAGAGAGAGAAAGAAATTTGATTAACAAAGGGAACAATTAACAATCAATCTGCTGTATGTTCACAAGTGTAATTACTTAACTGAATTTGTGCACAACACACACACACACACACGCTCACCTCTTCCGAAGACCTCCCGCAGCAGGGCGAGCTTTGGCTTGCGGGTGTGTGTGGGGTGATGGGGCAGCTGGGAGGAGGAGGAGGAAGAGGACGAGGAGGAGGAGGAGGAGGTTCTGTCCTTCATCATCAGCCTGTTCCTCATCTGCTCAATGGGAGTCTCGTCTGTTATTATAGAGACCAACTGGAGCGAGAGAGACAGACAGAGAGAGAGACTTTAATCAATCGTTATAGGCTGGAAAAACTCATTACCAATATTTTCCTTTAACATGGTATCTGTAATAGAAATAGAATTTAAATACAATTTAAGGAAAATGTGACAGTAAACAATACTTATGTGCTTGTTAAATATGAACAAATCACTCCCTGTTTGCGTGTGTGTGTGTGTGTGTGTGTGTGTGTGTGTGTGTGTACCTGGTCGTAGAAGATGACCATGACAAACACGCCAAACAACACCGACTCCACCAAGAGAATGATGTAGTGAGCACTGAGAGAGAGAGAGAGAGCGGGAGAGGAAGAGGCAGAGAGAGAGTAAACAGCAGACTCATCAGTAAGTTGAACCTGTAACCTCAGTGTCTTTCAAGCAGCAATTCACAAAAATTATAATTCCAAGTCTGCAATGTGATGTGAACCAAGTAAAAAAGTGCAGGCCGGTCACTGCGCTAACTGACTGGCTAAATCACTGACTGACTACCTGACTAGCTAGCAAAATAACTGACAAACTAACCAATGGACTACCTACCTACCTAGTACCTACCTAAACAGCTAACAAACTATCTGAATATCCAACTGACTAGCAAACTCGCTAACTGATGGACTACCTAACCAGCTAACTAGCTGACTGAAAATCCAACTGACTAGCTAACTATCTGAATATCCAACTGACTAACTGGCAGACTACCTAGCTAACAAGCCAGCTAGCCAGCTGACCATCTGAATATCCAGCTATTTACCTAGCTAGCTAACTGACAAACTAAATGACAACCTATCTACGTACCTACCAAACTGGCTAACTAGCTGACTATGAATATCCAACTATCTACCTAGCTAACTAACTGAAAAACTAACCAATGGTCTACCTACCCATCTACCTATGTACCTACTTAACCAGATACCTAACTATCTGAAAATCCAACTATCTAGCTAACTAACTAGCTAACTGAAAAACTGATAGACTACCTACCTAGCTAACAAGGTAACTAAATGATTAACTATCTGAATCCAACTGATTAACTAGCTAACTGACAAACTGACAGACCTAACTAATTAACTATGTGATAAACAAACTATCTGACTAATTAGCTAACTGATAAACTAATCGAATAACTGACTAATTAGCTAACTGACTACCTGACAAACCAACTGACTGACCTGGAAGTGGACGTAGGTGCTGTCCTAGCTCCTACGGTCGTTACTGCTGTCCGAAGTCCCATCTCTGATGCTGTTTCTACCTGGATTTGAATCGTGAGTGCTGTCCTTGTTTCTGTGGACGTTAACGCTGATCTCTCCACTCTCTGCCTCATCTGTTTTTCTTATGCCACTGTCCATGTTACTGTGCGTTCCACTCTTTGTCCCGGCCAAGGTTTCTTCCGTTTCTTTCCTAATACGGTTATCTTGGAAGTTTTTCCTTGTATGTTTCGCCGGGTACATTATGTAGAATAGGTAGGCTGTTATGTCTTGCTAAAACTTGCTATCGTATGTCTTGTGCTTTGTGCTGCTTCCTTGTGTTTGTCTTACATCATTCTCTTCTACGATTGATTGTTGATCAGTTAGATCTAGTTAGGCTCTTTCTCTGTAAAGTCGTTTGAGTCATGCTTGTGATAAAGGGCTATAGAAATAAATGAACTTGAACTATCTAAAGAACTAACTGAGTGACTAAACAGATGACTGGCCAATTGCCTAACTTACTATCTAAATCAATTTATAGTGGTAAACCAATATTTCTCCACATCCTTTTAGATCTATAACTCAGTTTTACACTTTTGACTGAAGGCCAAATCGTTAATTACATGAGGTCTGTACATAATGCTAGTCATGAGCGAATAGGGCTATTTTTTCTCACACTATCAGGTGCTTGCTGGGCGTCTCCTCTCCTTCTTTCTCGGCGTCGCCCTCTCTCTCGCTGCGTATTCGCCACACCCAGGCCGACACCACCAGCACCATGGAGTACAGGCTGGCCATGCCTACAGATGGAGGAACAGGGATAGGGAAGTGGTTGTGATACCGTTAGTGTTAGTTTCAGTAGTAGTTGTGACAGCAGTGATAGTGCCAGTAGCGGTACTGGGTTCCAACACTTTAAAATGTATTTTACAACAACTGGCAAACTTAAAATCATCATTTAAAATTACATTTTTTCCAAAGTTTCCTGGAAAACAAAACAACTTTTCCAGGATTTCCATGACTGGTAGCAGTAGCAGCAATAGTAAAAGTAGTGTTGGCAGTAGTATTAGTTGTGTACTCACCGGTGTAGAAGAGAAACTGGATGAAATACTTCTGGTTCAGCTCCCCGACACAGTTGTTGATCCTAAAACAAACACACACACATACACACACACACATACACAAATTACAAATTTAGCGTAGCTGCTTAGTGGTTTGATGATCAGGGAAAGAGTGAATAGGAAAGTGGATGACAAGAGGGGAGAGAAAAGAAAAAGGAAAAGAAAAGGGGGAGACAGGGTGATGGTAAGCAGGAGGAGAGGAGAGAGAGAGACGGTGTGGTCAAAAATCGGTGTGACAAAATCAAAGGAGAGGAGAGAAAAGAGAGGGATGAAAAACAGAGGGATGAGGGTAAGTAGTGAGAAGACATAATGGTGAGAAACAGAAAAGGAGAACAGGAAAGAAGGGAAAACAGAGAGAGGGCTGGAGGTTTGGACTGACCAGGGACAGTGATGGTCCATGCGGCGTATACACCTCTGACAGACCCTGCAGTGATGCGCTCTGGGAGGCCTGTAGGTTTCACACCGACTGCACACCGTCCAGCCTTCACAACCCTGGAGGCAGTGCACAGAAAGCTAAAAATACAAATCCTGAATCCACAGTCATCTCTGCTGTCGTCACAGCATTAAAGGTCCGGTGCAATGAGAACTGCATTTCTCAATTTTCGTTGTATAATTTAACAAAGGACCTGTTAATGTAAAGTTACCCACATTATTATAACTGTCAGCACTGTGGAAATTTGACTAACACAGAATCAAACAGATTTAGAATCCCAACCTATTTCCTGGTGTAAACGATGTCACCTAGACAGGGGTTTTAATGAATGCTCTGATTGGTCGACAGTGTGCAGAGTTAATGAGGTGTCCCATGGTCTGTCAGACAGTAGCCAGCCAGCTACTGTGGCTAAACTAGCCAAAATGTCCATGCCTCCATATTTGCTGGGTGTTGAAGTTCCAACTCTGGATATTTTTTTAAGATTGAAATACAAGCTTTGTACCATCTAATAGGGCTGAACGATTTTGAAAAAATATCTAATTGCGATTATTTTGACTGATATTGCAATTGCGATATGATTTGCGATATTAGAGGGAATGATCATTTTTACATCATTATTCTCATTTTCATTGAAAAACGTATTAAAATGATTATGCTGTGATTTTTGCGGGGATCTGTACCAAACAAAGATGTTTTCTTAAGTCTGTAGAATATGATGTGTAGGCCAGGACATCTCTGCAGCACGACAATATTTAATCTAAAATGGTATTTTGACACACATTCTGCCTTTAACAAATATTGCGCCTCCTGCGATTTGAAAATTGCAGTAGGCCATATTGCGATTTAGATAAAATTTCGATGAATTGTTCAGCCCTACCATCTAACCATGAAAAACTGAAAAAAATGAAGCTCTTTGTGTTAGAAATCAACATCAAACTTCTCCTGACTGAGTTGAAATCACTGCACTGGATCTTTAAGCTCCAGGTTGTTGTGGCTGCAGCAGGAAACCAGCTGCTCCACTTCTGACTTGTCGCCGTCGGATACGAGTCCGATCAGCATCGGCGTCGTCAGCAAACTTGACAGCGCTATTCCCGACAGCACCTGAAGGCAGCATAATGCCACAGATGCAATACGCTTCACGACACTACCCAGCAAGCGTCTGACGGACGGAGCAGGCCGAGTCCAAACCCCGATGGTCTACGTGACGTGCTGAGGTGCAACGTCAACCCAAACAAGCAAAAACTCTCACAATATACTGTATTATGGCAGAGAAAAACATCATATTAAAACAGCTTTGGAAACTGTTCTGATGTCAGAAAGATATTTAGGTCCTGACTTCACAAAACGATGCGGGTAGTGAAAGCGTGACATTTCCTGTTTCCCCTGTTAATTGACCCTTTGCATGTGAAATTAAGTTTTCACATGTGAAACAAATATTGTCACATGTAAAGGCAGGTGAAAGCATGTAGGAAAAAAAAAAGTTCACGTCACATGCCACACTATACATTGAAATTTTCACATCTGAACTAGCTTGATATCAAAATACAACGTGAAAAAAGCACTGGATACATGTGCTTTTCTGTGTGCTTTGAATTCACATGTGGGTTTTTCACATGTGACTTTTTGGGGTTTAATTGCCTGGATAAATAAAAAGAAAAGAAATCCCTGACACACACAACCTGTTTTGTGATTTGATATGATTTGATGTGATATGATTCACAGGAACAAATCACTCGCAGGAACGTCACTGAACTAATTACGCCGAGTGCAACGCTCATACGCAAAACAGCATCATGGACACAGTTCTTCACAACGCCGTCATTTAAAAACACACCAAGCAGCTCAGCCACTGTGCTCATAAATTACATACTAACAAGCCCTGAAACCGCCATAAACACAGTCACACAGTCATAAATACAGAGTCTCACAGCCATAAATGCAGAGTTTACAATAAGTGCGGCTTCTCTCTGATGCTCTGCACCGTATTATTAGTGGGTTTTTTTGGCATTTCGCTTTCAGCCAGAGCAAAGTACAATGAGGGAGCAGGTGGAGAGTAAGTAAGTAAGTAAGTAAGCTTTATTTATATAGCACTTTTCAAAAACAAGTTACAAAGTGCTTTACAAAGACATAAAAACAAGAGAAATTACCAGATAAAAAATAAAAGTAGAATTGATACAGTAATCATGACAAGCGAGGTATGGATTACAAAAACACAATAAAACAATTAAAATAAAACAGAAGAGTAACTGATTCAAGAGAAAGCAATTCTGAAAAAGTTCGTTTTTAAGAGAGATTTGAAAGAAGAAACAGAGCTAGCCTGCATGATCTCCTCCGGCAGGACGAGAGATCAGAATCTTGCTCAAAGACACGCAGACGATATCGAACCTGTGACGTTTCTGTTACGGGCCACGGACTGCGATCCTACAGAAACTTTGGCTCTCTGAAACCTGTTGATTTTCCCATTTACGTTCACGTGTTTTTCACATCTTCACTGTGTTATTATTCGTGGTTTGGCTCGATCACAACACATAATTAGATTGTGATATTTCGATTTTTTGCTGATTATTGCAACAGTGCGTTCTGCATATATTCCATTGTTGAAAATGACTATGCAAACATTTAGGTGTTAGTTTGATTAAAATGGAGAGTCAGTGGACCCTCAGTCCCTGAAATTAACTTTGTGCCTCACCTGCCGAGAGCTGGAAAGCTAAAAAGAGAAGCGAGGAGTTCACATTCACACTGAGAGTGAAACTCACCCTCTCACTCATCCGTGACGACTGGGACCGCAGGTCTGAGAAGTCTATGGCCGTTTCAGGAAGAGGCACCATACCTGGACACACACACACACACACACACACACACACACAGAGTTAAAAAGTATATACACACATTTTACATGATGGATTAAGCGTACTTTTTCCTTTTTTGGTACTTTTCCCTCAGCATTTTTCCCTCATGACTCATTTAACTGAATAGTAAATGGACACACGCACACACACACACACACACACACTAACCAGGATCTGAGAAGACAGCTTTGGAGTGGCAGGCCAGCAGCAGCAGCAGAATCAGGTTAAACACTGATCCATGTAGAGTACACCACACACTGTCAGAGAGAAGAGAACAAATAAATAGCATATTCATTACCTGAACAAATATGATTTCACCTTCCTGATTTCATTTATTTTTCTTCTATTTGCTTGATGAAGGAATACTCTACAAACCAGTAATCCCTTAAAATACTCTTACATTTACATTAATTGATGCAAAAGCCCCTTAAAATGAGTTAAGAGAGGGAGACCCCATCAAAACCTTGTTAAACACCTCTTAACGTTTGACTGCTTACTTTCTAATTTAATGTAAAATTCAGGGAGACAGGAACTTTCCATTAATAACTTATTAATAACCCTGTAAACCATGTACAAATGGCATAAAAAAAATACCTTAATATTTATTGTCTCCATGAACTAACCCATGAATAAATCTCTTAAAAACCCATTATACTAACCTTAGTTTTTTAAAGCTATTTTATTTTTAATGGATAATTAATGTTTATGTAATGGAGAATTAAGGACATTTTGGGGATAAAATTAAGGGGTTTGGTTTCACAAGCTCAACGAAAGAAACACAGACGGGGGTGTGGATCACAAACGCAGCGAGAAACCAGACAAAAATCACACACAACATTAACTAATGCTCCCTTGAGATAGACAGACACAACATTATTATGAATTAAATAATTGAAGGAGCTAGCAACATGTTGAAAACTACATCTAGCTTATTAATGGAAACCAAAAAGATGCACTGTTTGGTTTGGTGGATCCAAAGCACAGCTGGTAAACAAACAAAAACAATACATTTCCTCTAGCTCTTTATCTAATTTACCCAATTTGTCCACAGGGATCATTAAAGCTTCATCTGATCTATAGGTGGATACAGTTAAAATATATGTTGTATTGGGAAAAACAAGCTGATACAGAGCCAGCAAAGAGAATTATATGATGTTAGGTACAACACTATCAATGTTCAGGTAGCTTATAGCTAAATGTCAACTCTATTTCTCATTAGTAAGGAAATAAACAGGCTAAGAAGACAGTGAAAACTACATGAATAGAAAACTACACATATCTAACGTTGACTAAGCCCCAAACCATTATCTTTATCAAGTTTGTCCACTTTCTCCACAGGGATCATTAAAGTTTTATCTAATCTAACACGGGCACAGCTAGAATCTGTGCCGTTATGGGAAAAACAAGTAAAATATGAGATGTTAGCTACTAAATGCGAATGTTATTTCTCATTAGTAACAAACTTAAGAGGCTGGGAACACATTGAAAACTATGAATGGCAACAAAAGAGCTAGTAAACTAACAAAATCTACACATATCTTGTCTTGACAAAGTGAAAAAGTATTATGTCATCAAATTTACTCAATTTAGGTTTCATCTAATCTAAAACAAGTTCATATAGAGCCAGTAGAGTCACACATGTGGTGTCAGTTCATATTAAGTACAGCATGATCACTGTTTATGCAGTTTATGGTTAAATGTCGACGCTATTTCTCAAAAGTAAGGAAATAAATAGGCTGGAAACACACTGAAAACTACACCTATCTTAGGAAGAGCAAACAAAAACCTTCACTGTTTGGTTATGGCTGATCATAAACTAGTAAACAAACCAAAACTACACGTATCTTATGTTGACGAAGCCCGAAAGTTTAAGCTAATCTAACGAAGGTAACGTACAGCTAAAATGTATTTAAACGTATATATCTTAATATGAGAAAACCAAGCTGACACAGAGCCAGAAAACTAAAATATATGTCAGCTAACGTTAGGTATAACATAATCAATGTCTGCGTCGCTTACAGCTAAATGTCAACACTATTTCTCGTTAGCAAAGCATTACAGATTGTCAGCAACAGAAAACTACACTTGTGTTTATGAATAGCAACCAAAGAGCTTCATTGTTTTGGCATGGATAAAAAAAAATAGCTAGTAAACAAACGAAAACTACGTGTATCTCGCGTTGCCCATGTACAAAAGCGTTATTAACATCAGCCCAAATATATTCAAATACGCGTGATTATTGAAAAAACAAGTTCATACAGGGCTAGCAAAGAAAAATACGTTATATTAGCTAGCTTAACCGGCTAGCTGTCATTCCCCTCCAGTATGAAATGAATGGAGCGCGCGCTGAGCCACTGACGCCATGTCGTTTCTTTACGGTTTAAACTTGACAGAAACAGAAAGCACCGACCTTCCCGAGTAGGCCGGGATGAGGACATACTGTATGACCACGTAGTCCGCGTAAAACACGCTGAAATAAGTTAAAATTAAACAAATAAAGCCGCAGGGGTCTCGCCTACAGCGCAGCGACGCCATCTTCTGCTGGGCTCCGCCCCCCCTGTCCCCCGCTTCCGCGTGACGTCGGGGAAAACCTGGTGCTGCCTTCAGGTGCTGTCGGAAATAAGAAGGTTTTATTTATTTTTGCTTTATTTGTCTGCACCTTATTATTGATATTTTCTATTAAAAACAATGTGATTACCTCCCAACAAAGCGGAGAATACATTGGGAAAAGTTGGAATTTTCTATGATAGCAGAGATGCTGAAATGTCACATTTAGGGGGCGGAGAACATAGAAGCAGTGTCGACAGTTAATGACAAAACGTATGTATTTAATGATGGAGAAACTATGGATTATTCTCCTTCCATATGGTTATTTGTTTGTTCGTTCGATCATCCGGCATATTACCTCTTTAATCTCCTCCCATCAGGTAGAAGATACAGGAGCATTAAGTGTAGAACATCTCGCTGCAGGGATAGCACCTACCTCAAAGCCATCAGGCATCTGAACTTGCATTAATTATCTCTAAATGCACTTAACCTAGCACTTTAACACGGTATGCACTTTACTACGTGCTGGATAACGTACTGTTTTCTGGGTATTGTGCCGTAAATGTAAATTCTGTGTGTTGTATAGTGCTGTTTACTGTTTTACTGCGTGCATATTGTGTGCTGCTATTGCTTTGTTGTAGTAGGAGAGTGAACCAAGACAAATTCCTATCAACTATGTTGACATGGCAATAGAATTATTGAATCTTCAATCTTGAATTACACACGATAATTCAGACACTGCTTATCAAATTTTGACAAAAATGATGCATCTCACCACTGTGTTTCTGACATATTTGTTACTGATTGACCCAGAGGCAACATCATGTTTACTGTTACCTTGTTTATTATTGTTTATATATGTTACCTTATTTCCTCTTGTAACTTCAACTGAAGGAAGGATTACATGGTGTATATATCTATGGGGTGAGAAAATTCAGTGACCCATTCAATCATTCAACCTTTATTTAGTTGTCAGAAGACACACAACAACAACAACAACGACAAAACAAATAAATAAAAGAACTTAAATGTGCGACAAGTTGTATTCACGACTTCGAAGCTCAGAAATCGGAGCTTATGAGTATGACCTGAAGGCAACATGAGGCTCAACTACCTTTTGTTGATTCCTTCAATGATTCCTTGCATCTTTCCTTCCTAACTCCTTCCTTCCTTCGCCTGTTTCACTGCATTCACTACATTTATTTATCAAAAGAGGACAGACAGCCAGACAGATAGATAGATGGATAGATAGATAGATATATAGATAAATAGATAGATAGATAGATAGATAGATAGATAGATAGAGAGCACAGTGCGATGATAAAGACACGAGGTGGCGGTAGACTGCCTACTGTGCAAAATTTACTCTCTCTTTTTCCTACACACACACACACACACACACACACACACACACACACACACACACACACACACACACACACACACACACACAGTCGCTCCTCCCTTAAAGTGGGCAGTAACCAGCTCGTCATTCTGCTGCTGAACACTTTGTTGCTGCAGATACAGGACGTGTGCTTCTGGTTCTGAGGGCTTCTTTTTTTTTTTTTTCTCTCTCTCTCTCTCTCTCTCTCTCTCTCTCTCTCTGGTGTTTAGAAACAAATCCCATTTTCTGTCGGATTTTTCTCACGGCTCGCGCGCAGGTAAACCGGAGCAGGGGTGCGGAGACGCTCGGAGAGAAGAAGAAGAAGAAGAAGAAGAAGAGAGAGAGAAAGTTGCAAAAGAAAGCTGAAAAACTGGAGGAGGAAAAGGGCGTTTAGACTTCGAAGTAACCATGGAAGTTCCTGGTATGCAGGTGAGTGGAAAGGTGGACGCTCAGCAGCAAAGATTTCAGCCGGACTTGACTCTGTTTGGGCCTGAAGTTCACCTCCTCTACACCATTTATCAGCACTAGATTCTGTATCGTGGCACTAACAGGCCTTATCCTGCTGTTAGGAAACATTTAGTGTTGTTTATTTCACTCTAAACCTCAACAACGACACTTTCATTCCGCCGCCCTGCCTCGTTCTCCACACCCAACATGACCAAAAGTCATTATAATATTCATATAGCAGCTTGTGATATGTCTGTATCACTGTTAAGTTTCCATATGAACATAATAGTGAGTCTGTGGTGTTCTACAGTGACTTTATGGTGTGTTTTTTAAAGTCTATAATATTCATATTAGGACATTTGTGTGTCTGTATTCCTATAATATTCCTATAATATACCTAAAGTGACTTACAGTGTGTCTGTGGTACTCAATTGTGAGTTTTACAGTGGCTTTATGGTATTTTTTTATCTCGTATGGCATCACTATAATATTCCTATTATATTCCTTTGTGTGTGTGTGTGTGTGTCAGTATAATATTCCAGTGTGTCTGTAGTTCTCAAAATTGAGTTTATAGTGATTTTATGGTATTTTTTTTAATCTCTTATAGTATTAATATAATATTCCTATAAGGACATTTGGGTTTGTATCGGTATAATATTATTTACAGTGTGTCTGTGCTAGTCCATAATGAGTTTACAGTATATCTTATCTTCTTAACAGTGTTTCTTATCTCCTATATGGTATTCCCGTAATATTCATTTAGTAGGGCTGGGCGATATTAATATTACAGTTTACCGTCTTTTAACGTGATATCAAATATCTGGTCAGATTTCTCAAAATTTCCAAAAATCATATGAGAAAGTCATGAAGAATACAGTTTCGGTTTAATACTTCCAGTTACCATACAGCTCAACATGATGAACATCAACTGGATTATTTAGCACTTGTTATTTATCAGTATCGAAAAAAAAATCCAACTAATTATCAATTATCATTTTTTTTGTATTGTTGAGCCTTATATACCTTATAGTGACTTATAGTGTGTCTGTGGTACTCAGTAGTGAGTTTATATGTCTTATGATATTAATATAATGTTCCTATAAGGACATTGTGTGTCTGTATTCCTATAATATTCCTATAGTAAGGCAGGCGATAATTCAATGTTATCGTTTGGAATCATATGGTGATGATTTGGTGATTTTGGGATATCGTGACACACAGTTCTGTCTGAACTGATGACAACAAGCAAACTTTATTTAAAAAATAAGGTATGACACATTTTAAGGAATATTATTTGACAAATTTCAGTTTTGTTTGACACACCTAACATTACCATTCCCTTCAATGGGATGAACATTCATTTGATTCATCATTTCGTGATATACATATAGTGATATTGAAAAAAATCCTTATAATTATCGTGATTATTGATTTCAACCATATTGCCCAGCTCTATCCTATAGAGACTTACAGAGTGTCTGTGGTTGTCAATAGTGAGATGGTATTAATATAATATTCCTATAAGGACATGTGTGTGTCTGTATTCTTATAATATTCTTATAATATTCCTGTAGTGCCTTACAGTGTGTCTGTGGTACCAAATAGTGAGTTTACAGTGACATTATTTGACCTCCTATGGTATTACTAAAGGATTTTCTACAGTATAGCTTGTTTCACCTATAGTCTCTGCATGGTGTTTGTATCGTATCCCTCTAAAGTCCATTCCAGGATGAGTAAGCAGGTGTGTAAAGTGAGTCCAGGTGTGTTTAACCCTCCATTAGCGCTGGTTGGAGGCTGTCAGGTGTGTCTACCTGTGGGACTGCCAGTCAGCCTCCTCATGCTGCTGGGAGCCTGCTGGGAGCCTGCTCTGCCTGCTCTGTGTGTCCCAGGTGGGCGGTGCCAAGAGACCGGTTATCACAACACACACACACACACACACACACACACACACACACACACCTGACGCCTGACAGAGCCAAACGGCAGCTGCTGTATGGCAAAGGTTGAGTGTCAATTCATGAATGAGCTCATCGATTCCAATTCAGCCGAGGAACTGGAATTAGAATTTGAAAAAAACGGGAACAGGGAACAGAATTGGAATTTTAGTTAATTCAATGTGAAATTCCATCGTTTTTTTTTTTTTTTTTACCACATATCTGAAATTCCACATAGTGTTATATAACATCAATACGGAATATCATAACATGTTAAAGGAACCTTTCAGCTGGTTTTTGATGCAGAACATGTAATCATAATAATCCATACATTATGATTGAATGTTTTTGATTTGTTGAACTGTCTTTTATTTGATTCATAGTGTTTAATTTAGCGAGTCGAGACAAAATCTCTTAGAAGTGGAATTTCATGGATTTTAATGGGATTCGGTTCTGTCTCCTGTCGTTCCAATTTAGTTTCCATACAGCTGGGTGACTTTCACATTTCAGAGTCTACCTGCAGTCTCAGTTCAGTTCATGAATGGACCAAACTCTGCTGTATAAGAAGTGACACTGGGGGGGAAATGACGTTCCAGTGCTCATTTCCAGCGTCGGGCGTGTCGACAGCAGGGAGTGGCCTCTCCTGTCCATTGGCATTTTTACAGCTGCACCTTTTTCCAGTTCTCACAGTCAGGCAATCGCGACGTAATCACAGGCTGTCACACTGAAACTTGAAAGGGACTCCCGCTGTAGGTGTAGGTGTGTGTGTGTGTGTGTGTTTGTACATCAGGGTGAGAAATGCAGCCAGCAGCCAACTGCTTGTAAGTTTTGGCTGTGGTGTGTAAGTCAGAGGGCGATCACACCTGCGGTTTGTTTTCTTTGGTCCGAACCATAGTGGAAAAGTTGACTTTGTTTTTTTTTAGATTCACGCTGTCTGGTTACAAGTGAACCACAGCTTGTAAACAAAAGTCACATGACTCACAAGCAGCTCCTTCATTGGACAGAGCTTCGGTGACCTGTCATCCTGCAGGTTAGAGATTTTGGCAAAACAAATCTGCTTCCAGTCTCTGTAACTTTGCTCTCTTCTTCTGTGGTGTTCATACCAGCTAAGAACACATGAAGAAGTAGCTGAATATGAGCATCAGTCCAGATTTCATGTTGTTCTGCTAGGCTTTCCTTCTGGCTATAAGATGTCAACATCCGTCTCCTTCTACCCATAATCCCTTGTGTTTTGGGGTGGTTTCCTGTAGTTGGTTGGATTGCGTTCTCTCTCTTAACGAACCGCACCACAGTTCTCTTGCTGGAGGACTGAGACTCTCGGTTATTTGGTCCCACCAGAGTTCAAACGGCGTCGTTCTCACCTGGACAAACGAACCAAACTGAAGAAGGAAACGCTGCAGAGTTCAAACAAACCGCTCCAAACCTGCTTGCTGTGAACACATCCTCAATTTACTCTACCAGCCGCTTTGGCAGCTAACCAACTCCTCATTTGGAGCTGCTATCCTGAGCTAAAAATCTAGTTGGCTGGTAGAAAAGGGGAATTGGTGTGTGAATTACCCGCTACTGTACACACACCTGTATGTGTACCAGCCACTCTGACAGGTGACCATCCAAAACCAAGGTGACTGGTAAAGTACTGGTTAACTTCAGAATCCACCAGTACACTGACTAAAATAGTTATTTTCCTTGTAGAAAGCCGAGATACTCGCTTTAAGATTGAAAACCTCCAGTGAGAAGAAAGTAAACTCTTGAGCTGCGTGCACAATGTCCCAGGAAATTGAAAAAGCCTTTATTGTCATGGCTTGGAGCCAACGTGTTTCGAACCATAAGGTCTTCATCAGGGCAAAAAGATTTATGTTTAATTTCCTTCCTTTGGGTCAGCTATTTCAGGAAGTAAACAACTGAATCAGCTGACATGTGATCAGCTCTAGTATTGGTTGTGTTCATTTCTGTTTTGTAGCTTTGATGTTGGAATGAAAACAGTCGGGCTGATCCCAGTACAGGGAATCCTGCTGCCATGGTTACAGAATGTCCACACTGTTGTCGGGGAAACCGATTCTTTCATTGTTAAGTCATCAAACATATCAATTGATAACTCTTTTATTTGCCAATGATAGTGATGTCACAGTTATAGTGATCATATTCAGTGTTTAGACCTTTTTATTGATAGAGGTGCATTGTTGAGATGCGCACACACACACACACACACACACACACACACACACACACACACACACACACACAGGCCTGGTCAAATCCAACAACGTTCAAAAGTCTTCTTAATACAATTGGAGAAAGAGTAAACAGACACAGTGAAGTGATACAGCAGGCAATTCTTTAGGCAACTCTCACAGCAACAAAGTGAGACGGCGTCATTCAAATGTCTTAAACGTCACTGAGACAAATCTATTCAAATGTTTCTTGGCAACAAGATAATCCTGAGTCATTAAAGCAACAAGGCTGAGGCAACTCTTTGTGTGGTGTTGCCCAAAAAAGGTTGCCTTGAGTACCATTGCCATCAGAGCCTTTTACTTAACCAACTAATTGAAAATTTCATTAGATGGATTCTGAAATGAACAGATGCAATGATACAGAATGAAAGACTTGGTCATTTTCATCGTTTTGTTGTTCTTAGTAATGCTAATGCTTTTATTGTGGTTCTGTGTAGCTCAACGGCACAAAACACTGTCAGGGTTACTGGTTCAGTTCCACTGAGGTCACCCATACAAAGATGTTGCCATTCATGGTACTGTAAGGCACTTTGGATAAAAGCATGCACCAAATAGCTTGTGTTATGTTATTGTTGTTATCATGGTGCTATCTGTTGCACCTGTCAGACTAAAAAGTTGTACAGTTTTTGGGATACTGACTTGGTTGGTCAACTTTATTGATGAGAACATAGACACCAAAATCACCCTGGTAGATCTTTGGCTCCAATGCTCCATGCTAACACCTTAGCATACACTGTGTTGAGTGATAGGAGGCTCCATGCTAACACTTTAGCATACACTGTGTTGAGTGATAGGAGGCTCCATGCTAACACTTTAGCATAGGCTACACTATGTTGAGTGATAGGAGGCTCCATGCTAACACTTTAGCATACACTGTGTTGAACGATAGGAGGCTCCATGCTAACACTTTAGCATACACTGTGTTGAGCGATAGGAGGCTCCATGCTAACACTTTAGCATACACTGTGTTGAGCGATAGGAGGCTCCATGCTAACACTTTAGCATAGGCTACACTATGTTGAGTGATAGGAGGCTCCATGCTAACGCTTTAGCATACACTGTGTTGAACGATAGGAGGCTCCATGCTAACACTTTAGCATACACTGTGTTGAGCGATAGGAGGCTCCATGCTAACACTTTAGCATACACTGTGTTGAGCGATAGGAGGCTCCATGCTAACACTTTAGCATAAACTGTTGAGTTATAGTAGGCTCCATGCTAACACTTTAGCATAGGCTACACTATGTTGAGTGATAGTAGGCTCCATGCTAACACTTTAGCATAGGCTACCCTATGTTGAGTTATAGTAGGCTCCATGCTAACACTTTAGCATAGGCTACACTATGTTGAGTGATAGTAGGCTCCATGCTAACACTTTAGCATAGGCTACCCTATGTTGAGTTATAGTAGGCTCCATGCTAACACTTTAGCATACACTATGTTGAGTGATAGTAGGCTCCATGCTAACACTTTAGCATACACTGTGTTGAGTGATCTTGAAAGTGAGAAAGTGACTTGTAGCAGCTCTAAAGGTAAATAGTAAGGAATCTAAAATGATTTGCAGCCATGTGATTAAAAAGCCATGTGAAACATCAGAACCTACTTTCCCTGTTTCTAAGAAAGCCAACCATTTTTGAAACCAGTGTACAATGTGTTTAGAAAGGGTTTTAATGAGGTTAGGAAAGTTACCCGGCACGCAAGAGAAGACGTCACGTTTGGGTTTGGGTTAAAAAATGGGAAAAGTTAAAGAGTGGTAAGATTTTCACATGATAGCGTCCTACAAAGGTCATTGTTGGGAATGCTGTGTTTGTACTTCGTCCTCCAGCAGCTGTAACCTTTGACCTCTAACACACACACACACACACACACACACACACACACACAGCTTTCTTGTCACGATATTTGGACACCACTTGTTAGTAAAAACATAGATCCCTCTTTTTCTCTCTCTCTTTCTCTCACTCTCTCACACACACACACACACACAAAAAAAGTTTCCATAGACTTATCCAAGTTTTCCTAGGCAGCAGAATGTTTGCATGTTTGACAGACCAGGCAGAGTTCAACGACCTCTCTCTCTCTCTCTCTCTCTCTCTCTCTCTCTCTCTCTCTCTCTCTCTCTCTCTCTCTCTCTCTCTCTCTCTCCCTCCATATAGCTTTGAGCCATATCTTATCACCCATATAGCCTTATCACCATTTAACCTACAGCTGCAGAAATCGGTGTGTGTTCTCTCACCATTGTTAGTTCAAAAGACGCTCAGCTCTGTTTTATTATATTTTGTCATGAAGCTGTTCTGAGCATCTGTATTATATGAATCTTTTGTCGATCTCTCTCTCTCCCTCTCTCTCTCTCTCTCTCTCTCTCTCAATTCAGTTCACTTCAAAGACCCTTTGTTGGTATTGCTGTCAAAAATAACAATATTGCGATCATGGTTCCTGTTGGGAAATGGAACTGGAGGTTTTCTAGAAGCCGTACTCCATGTGCTAGTGTTGCGCATAATATTTACAATTGTCACCTTGCCTAAAATTCACCCCCATGAACGTAAATTGTTGTAAAAACTAGTCTATTTACACACAGATTGAGTTTGCCGTAGATTTCGCCAGAAACTCCTGTGGTCTGTTGATCTGTTTCACTGCTACAATGAGAGAACAGTCAATCTGCAAGTTCCTTGTTTTTTGTTATTCATTTACTTTTTATTTTCATTTTTGGTGACATGTTTAGTGCATGTTGTAGCTGTCAGTATTCTCCAGAATTGTCTCAGTATCAGGACGTCTGTCAAGTTTCTACAGCAAAACAGCTGGTTGTCTAAACTTACAACTTGTCTGTTTCTGACTGAACTGATCATTTAATCACTGATCCATCTGATTGATTTAGTGTTTAGATAATGTCAGCTTGTTAGCTAGCTAACCATAGTATCTGGTCAGCTAACATCACTGTCTTGTTGTTAACACATCTGATTAGCACACTAGCTAACGTAGCTAGTAGCAGCTAGCGTTAGCATGTTCACATTAACATCAGTGTGTTTGCTGGCTAGTTAGCTAGCTAACAGTTTGTTCAGGTTAACTGAGCTGACTCTTCTCAAGCTACAACTCAGAGTGTTTTGGAGTAGAGCCTAGGGCTAAAGACAAGACAGTTTTCACTTTTATATTTAACATTACTGGACTGACCAACACCCACAATAATAAGCTTTTTAACTAGCTCACTTTTTCAAGTCTTTGTTCTATATTTAGCTATCATTTGCACGTAGTTAATTCTCCAGTGTATTTCCATGTTTGCACCAGATGTGGTTGCTGGGAGATTTGCAACACAAATGAAAAACCTCTCTTTGAAAGTCGCCGACATTATTTAAACATTCGTTTGACATTGTGGCTTCAGCTAAACATTAACTTCAAACACCTTTTTAACCCAGGAAAGGTGTTTGTTTGCTTTTGTGTATCTGTAATTCTTCTTGAATCCATATGGAAATGCCCGCAACTGATAAGCTAAAATTAAATTTCCCAGACTGTCGGTAACAGTTTAAACATTAATTTGAACAGACTTGTAGTCAAACATTAACTTGAAATGAGTATCTTTTTTTTAATCTGTCAAAGATGGTGCTTTTATATTTCTGCTTCTGTTTGTCCCATTCATCAAGGATTTCTGTGTATAAATGCTATAAATTTGTCTCCATAAACACAATTCCCAGTATGGTCTGTAACGATTGTCTGAACCTTGAATATTTAACTTCCTTCCTTGTTTCCTCCATGGCTCTTTCAGCACGGTGACACAGGGGTCAAAGTGCAGTGCTGAATGTTTATATAAGCCCCTTGCATGTATAACCTGTTATTTTCTTTATCTTTCTTTCTGTCTGTGTTTTATCAGTTATCATACTGTGTGCAGACAAAGTCTATAGGCACACAAGTCATAAAGCACATAAGCAAATGCTAGTAGTATGTGTATTTTATTTGTGTATATTATATGAACAAATTAAGAGTATTTTACACTATTTTACGGTGAGAGCCAAGTCCAAGCTCTTCCCGTCCTCAGGGGAAACCCTACTGGCCGTTATCACATTATTACGTTATAATTGATATCTAAACAACCGGGTTCCACACTTCCTCATTGGTCGAAGGTGAATCAACGAGCACGTCATTATGATCGCCCTGGATGTCGCGCACACTTTTTCAAAACGTACAATAAAAAAAGATTAGATTAAGGGATATTTTTAGTTCTTTTACCGTCAATCTGCCCTGTTTATTGTCTCTGTCTTTATCTTGCACTAACTCTGACACACACACACACACACACACACTAACACACACATACACACCCTCCTTTGACTCTCTCCCATACTTTGTTCTCTCTCTTCTCTATACTTTCCTTCTCTCTCTCTCTCTCTCTCTCTCTCTCTCTCTCTCTCTCTCTCTCTCTCTCTCTCTCTCTCTCTCTCTCTCTCTCTCTCTCTCTCCCTCTCTCTCTCTCGCTACCAAGCTAAAAGTATCATTAGACAGTAACCACTGTGTTTGCTGACAGGGTGTGGCTGCACTGTGGGCACAGTGTGTGTGTGTGTGTGTGTGTGTTCCAACTGTTCCTTTTTTAAATTCAATGGTGAAATCAAACCAACGGCATGAGAATATCATATGCTTGTGTGGGTTTGTGTTTCCAAATTATACTTGATGTTACATAAAAAATGTGTTGTGTGTGTGTGTGTGTGTGTGTGTGTGTTGTTCTAACTTGCATAACGAGTGCTTGCTGAGGCAACGATGGCAGCGCTACAAACACTGTTTCCTCTTTATAGTTCAGAATGACAGGGAGTGGAGCTGCTCTGCTGCAATTAGAGACAAGAACTCTGTGTGTGTGTGTGTGTGTGTGTGTGTATGTGTGTGTGTGTGTATGTATGGTACTTCTTTCCCTGTGCTTATTCATAAAACTCAATGGTAATAGAACTCTATTGCAGTGCATGAAATCTGCATCTTAGAATTTGAGTTTATTTATAAATTTACTCCCCCCTTATTAAACTCAACATGTTAATTAAAGTGGTAATCCTCGAGTTCCTTGTATTTTTATTCAGTCTCCATCTTTGTCACTCAGCCTCACTGTGGTGTTTCTGCACTGCTCTTCCCACAGATCACCTGTCAATCAAACAGTGTGGGCGGAGCTTGGATTTTCTGTTGCTGCAGTTTGAGTTTCTCTTTTCTTTGTCTGTTCAGCCATGGTGGCTATCACTGCTCATGCTAACTACCCAGTTCTTCTTCTACTGTTTATTACAAACAAACCAGAAACATAAAACGCATCACTTCCTGTGCGGCAGGGGATTTTTTCCCTGGAAAGAGCAGGCAGCGATAGAGAGGAGCTAGAAGGAGTGCGCACGGTACTTTGCGGGTCAAGAAACGAGTAAAATATAAACTTTACTGTCATCCAGAACTTGCTTCTTATCCCGCAAAGTATCGTGCGCACTCCTTCTCTCTTGCAGGTCTTGGTATTTTGCTGAAGGACTTTTATTCTGAAGGGCTGCGTGAACTGTGTGTGCAGCAGCGTAGAAACGTCATCAGCGAGCTAGCATTAGCTTTTAGCTTCCAGCTCCTGAAAGCTGCGTTTTGGGAACTTTTTTTGGTATAATTCAACATGATAATAAAGACCAAGGAGGAAGGCTGACAGTTTGAGCCACGGAGCAGCTGTTCGGAAACCAAAATGAAGGGTTGGTAGGTCGTTTTGTGTAGAAGTTTTTGGGATGCTAGTAATAGCACGTACAAATTAACGGCCTCTAGCGTCATTGCGGCTAAGTACTGATATGACCGTACAAGCAGGAACCATAAAGATCCATCTGGCACGGAGCGTCGGTAAACAGATCGCAGTGACTATACAAACATTTGTTCACATAAGTTCAATTTCAATTCTACTATACTGCCACCGTTAGCATGATGTTATGGGACCGCCACCATACAGTCTTCTTATTCACAAACATGAATTACTGGGTCAGTCTAAACATGACGCAATATACTGTAAATGAGTAAAAACACAAAGAAGTGAAACTGACTCAGTAATTCACGGTTATGAATAACAAAACACTCTGTGGTGAAGATCTGAGCGTCACACTAACCTGCTGGTGATGAGGGTCAGAGGTTAGGAAATGAGTGTAAGTCAATGGAGAGCCCACAAATATGAGAACCAACGTGTGTGTGTGTGTGTGTGTGTGGTAGAGCAGCTGTGTGTGTTCAGTTCCTGTTATCTTTAACTGTCACGCTGGTTTCCTTCTGCGTTTTATGCCTTAGTGTGTGTGTGTGTGTGTGTGTGTGTGTGTGTGTGTGTGTGTGTGGTTCAGTGGTGACAACATGGCTGTCATGTTGCAAGGCCTTGGCAGTGAGGAAGTAAGTGTCAAAGTGTCTGGAAATGTAACATAAACAGTTGTCACTTCTCTATAATTTCTGGTTTTGCCCACGTATTATTATTGGTAGTAGTATTATTATTGTTATTATTTAACCACTTTTTCTTTGGAATGTGTTTCCCTTTGTTTTTATGCCTTTTTGTAAAGCACTTTATAAATTCTGCTTATAGATACATGCTACATAAATAACCTGGTGCAATATTCTCTCGATATACTGTATGTACCATAGACACACAAAGTCTGTTTCTATAGCGATTGAATGTCAGACTATGTTAGTTCCTATAATAATACTATCTTTCTAGCGATGGCATTGGCTCGCTAGAATGTAAACAACAATTTAAAAATGTCATTACAAAGTGACAATAATATAATTTGGATGGAGAGCTTGTGAAACTGTGATGGTCAAGCGTCTCACTAGTGATTACTACAGCAGAATAACATAGAGCTGATATCACCATTCATTTTTCTGCCCCACCATACGTATTGTCACATTTTTGTATTGCGATATATTGAATTTTGTTTGTCTCTGGTTTCGAGTGCTCTGCAGCCTGGTTTGTTAACTGTCTTCTCAGCCTATAAATGAATATACTGTAAATATACTGTAAATATACTGTATGGCCTGATGTGACCTGTTATCGAGTCAGGAGTTCGGTTTCCTGACTGAAGCCACAAACGGAAACGACAGAAAGTGACATGACACCACGCCTTGTCAGAGCCAGGCTGCTCGCATCACACATTATGTGTTTGTTTTATTACTGACAGTTTTTTTATTACATAGTTTCAGTGCAATCAGTCAGGCTCCAACAGAAACCTTGTGCATAGTGTATAAAATAAGAGACATATTTCCAAAAAATGTTTTGAATTGTTTGTATATGCTACTTATACTTATATACTACTTGTTTGTGTATATATATATATATATATATATAATTTTTATTTTTTATTTTTTTTATATACTTTAAATACTACTTATACACTACTCTTTTTTTTATTATAAATACTAATTCTAAAAGAGACACATTTCCTAAATTTCTTTATATACTACTTTATATACAAAAAAATATATTCTTCTTGTTGTGTTATGTTTAATGTTTATGTCACTGAAGGAAGTCAAATTCCTTGTATGTGCAAATTTACTTTGCTAATAAAACACTTTTTGATAAAGTTAATTATTATTTACTAATTTTGGCTCCTCTCTCCTCTCCAGAGTTCTCATGTTGATCCAGAGGAGTTGTTCACCAAGTTGGATCGGATTGGGAAGGGATCCTTTGGAGAGGTGTGTGTGTGTGTGTGTGTGTGTGTGTGTGTGTATGTGTGTGTTGTAATGTTCTTGTATGTTTTTAACTTTTCATATTTCATTTTTTGTGATCATATCTGGTTGATTGACAGTGTAAACTTTCGAAATATTGCTTAAGAGTGTCATGTATGAAAGACAAATTCACATTTCCATTGAAGTTTGTGTAACCGACTCTTGATTTGCTTCCTCGTTTCTTCTCTTCTCTTTTCTCTTCTATTTTCTTCCCTTCTCTTGTCTTTTCTCATCTCCCCCCCCCCCCCCCTCCCCCCTCCAGGTCTTTAAAGGTATTGATAATCGGACTCAGAGTGTTGTTGCCATCAAGACCATCGACCTGGAGGAGGCTGAGGACGAGATCGAGGACATCCAGCAGGAGATCACAGTGCTGAGTCAGTGTGACAGTCCCTACATCACCAAGTACTACGGCTCCTATCTGAAGGTGAATGTGTGTGTGTGTGTGAGTGAGTGTGAGAGAGAGAGAGAGAGAGAGAGAGAGAGAGAGAGAGAGAATTTGCTTTTACTATTCTAAGGGGTACAAATGTCCCCACAAGAACAGAACACCTGACAAAGTGGTGACTTGTGAGGACGGTTCACTAAACCTTATTAAGGAAAGTTGTATCCATGTTTCCATTTATTAAAGGAGCTACATGTATCATTTTAACATCAATAAGTCATTACCATGGTAATTTAGAGACACTAGTGTAATTACCGTAAACAAACCAGAGCATCAGTGGTCAGCCTGTCAGCCTCTATCAGCCTCTACTCTGCATCCTCCATAGTTTCTCCACCTGGTGGATCTGGAGGGAAATCTGCTGGATCGCTTTACAGCACAAAACAGGAAGAGGTTCTTCTTCTGTTCTTCCAGAGCAAACGGAGCTAAAGCTGAAAGAGTTTCTGGCGGCAGATGGTGGAAGGAGGGAAAGGAAGATGGAGAAATCACTTCCAACATGTTGATCCTCTTCAGGGAGGGGGAGGGGGGGCAGGAAGCAACGGGGCTGATGGGAAATGTAGTCTTAATGTGGAGAAACGCTAGAACTAACAATACTACTGCTGTGAGATAGAGGAGAACAATCGTCTTGGCCATGGTTTCATTAGTTTATGGCACTGGAACACTAATTCTCTCTCTCTCTCTCTCTCTCTCTCTCTCTCTCTCTCTCTCTCTCTCTCTCTCCCTCTCTCTCTCTCTCAGGGCAGTAAACTATGGATCATCATGGAGTATCTTGGTGGAGGTTCAGCGCTGGACTTGGTGAGTGTTACAGCAGTGATTCAATAGGATTTATTTATCTAACTGAACTGAACTAACTTTATCAAGTCCGAGTCATAAATGCGGAGCTTGTACTAAGATAACAGAAGATCAACTGTATTGATCCCTGAGGGGGAAACTGGGGGGTGTATAGAGATGCAGGTTGGTGGGGAAAAAAGAATAAAAAGGTAATAAAGGATATGAATAAATTGTAATAACGAGTATAAATAAAAATATAGTCAAATATTTAATTAAAGATGGTGTGTCTTTATGATCCATAGAGTTTCTGCTTTCCAAAAAGTACCTCTTGCTGTAATGATTATTGACAGATTTACAGAAGTTTGCAGTGTACAAATTTACACATTTACAGTCTACAGCAAAGAGCGTATATACCAGATGTACGAATGTGCATCAGTGGCTATCTACATCATCAATACTGTAATATCAATTTGTTAACAAGTCAATCCTGTAAAGAATCTTATTTTTGTTTTGTTTTGACATATCCCAGAAAGCATTTCACGGACCGCTGTGTGCAGAAAGTTCAACGCCAACCCAAACAAATGCAACATTTTCTGAATTAGAGCTGCAACGATTAATCGATTAATCGATTAGTTGTCAACTATTAAATTAATCGCCAACTATTTTGATAATCGATTAATCGGTTTGAGTAATTTTTTAAGAAAAATAAGTCAAAATTCTCTGATTCCAGCTTCTTAAATGTGAATATTTTCTGGTTTCTTTACTCCTCTGTGACAGTAAAGTGAATATCTTTGGGTTGTGGACAAAACAAGACATTTGAGGACGTCATCTTGGGCTTTGGGAAACACTGATCGACATTTTTCACCATTTTCTGACATTTTATAGACCAAACAACTAATCGATTAATCGAGAAAATAATTGACAGATTAATCGACAATGAAAATAATCGTTAGTTGCAGCCCTATTCTGAATATAATACTACAGCGCAGTAAAACCTCGTCTTAAAACAGCTTTGGAAACTGTTTTGAACTGATATCATAAAAATATTTAGGTCTCGATTTCACAAAACGATGCAGGCAGCAGCTGCGGGCGATTTAACAGACGTCGCCTGAACTCGTTTTTTGGCGCTACAGTAAAATTTACGTGGGATTTAAACGTCGGCGCATCAGCTTCTGTTCAGCAACGAAATGTTTGCTGGGATGCTTGACCACATCTGCTGTGTTGAGTCTTGTCCTGAACGCATCAAAACAGAACAGGGTGTGTTGTGTGTTTGGGCTCCGACACGCTCCCTTCAGCATGTTGATGTGTGTTTTATATGTGTGTGTCGTCACTTGGTGTGTGTGTGTGTGTGTGTGTGTGTGTGTGTGTGCAGCTGCGGGCAGGTCCGTTTGACGAGTCTCAGATCGCCACCATGCTGAAGGAGATCCTGAAGGGACTGGACTACCTGCACTCTGAGAAGAAAATCCACAGAGACATCAAAGGTATGGATAGGACTAAACTGTACTAATGTGTCTCAATAAACACTGCTGCTTACTATCCTGCCACTATATATCAGCTGGTTAGATAATAAAATAAAAAAACTTCCTGCACTCCTGAAAAGATCGGATATGGATAGGACTAAGCTGCTTTAGTCTACCTGAGATCAGTCTATCCTGTTGCTATATGAATCAGTTGTTTTAACAGAGCAGATTAGACTCTGTGCTCCAATGTAAGATCCACATATATCAAAGATCTAGATGGGGCGAAGCTGCTTTGGTCAACCTGAATGCAGTCTATCATACCGCTATATGAATCAGTTGTTTTAACAGTGTTGATGACAATACTGTATTATGCACTATTCAAAAATTCAAAAG